>NW_016159759.1:50086-77552 GCF_001687245.7 Rhagoletis zephyria | reverse complement strand
TTTTTTATATGTCAAAAACTAGCAACACCCTCCACAAAAAATTGCAAAAAATCAACGGCAAATCCCAGCTGCTTCAAACTTGCACTTTATTATACTAAAAAAGAATGGGCTACAAAATTGCATACTCAAAATATTTTTAAGAAATCAAAGTAAAAAGTTCAAAATTTTTATGAAAGGGTGTTAATTTTTTTGATATATAGAAAATTTCACCAACGAAACTTCCAAAATTAAGTTTAAAATTTGAGCTTCGTTAAAATCTTAAATGTTACGCCCAGACCATGGCTTTCGTGATCGAATGGAACTCGATTTGAAAATTCATTTTGAGATTACGGCACTCGATAGCGAATCCGCCTCAATTTAAATTATATTGGAGAGAAAAGAGCTGTAATTTTATTTTATTCGATTCGAAACAAGTAATCATTCGATCACGAATGTCATGATTCCCTTTCTGGTAAATGCTAAGAAATTACGTCTGCGGAAGTGTTAAGTATGTATGCACATATTTAGTTTATGGAGGCATACTTACCATCCTCGTGAAACAGTTCACCGGACACTAGATCCTTAACAGCATTCAATTTCGCCTGTATCAGCCGCACAGGTGCATCTCTGGGTATGGCATCTAGCATATTTCGCGCCAACATACCCAACTCAGGCGCCGGTAATGTGTCCTTTAATTGTTCCAGCACCACACCCGTGGAGTTCAATAGCGCCTCTTGAGTTGGTATGATCACATCGTAGGATGGCACTGCCAACATACCATTAAGAGCTGTAAAGAGCGAATGCAAATCTCTACGGAAAGAGTCCTCATATTGGCCCCCAGTAGCACGCGCAAACAACTTTCGTGATTGTATCAGCAATTTGAAAATATATTCTAATGAACTGAAACATTTCTGGAATGGATCAGGATGTTCGGCTTTGGTCATAAAAACCGCCATATGCTCCACTGATGTAATTAGTCCCTTATAAACGAGCGCAGCGGCGAAATGATTTTCAATATAGGCATTCATTACAGGTCGAAAATGTTGGAACTTATTGCTTTGCAATACGCTGAAAATGCTGACAAGCACATGGAACACCAGACCTGAATGCTCTGTGCTATTGCCCTCTTCGTTGGAGAACATGGCAAATAGTGCGTCGAGCACATCCTGCAAAAATTTAACCAGCTCCTCATCGTTTAGTCGCAGAACGCCCGTAAGGGAGTCTTGTATAGTCTCGGATTTGTGCGCCATTGAAGCAGTGAGAGAAGATCAGCGTTTTGCGTCAGCTTTGTTGAGCATAACAGCGATTTGATACAAATACTTCTTTCGAGCTACGATGAAATATTGAACTACAATCCACTTTGGCGTGTGGATCCTTTGGTTTGCTAGGCAACTTTAGATAATTACCGGCATGCAGTTTGCCCGCATCCTCACACTTGTAAACGTACAACTCGTGTTGACCATCCGTTAGAGTTGCACCGCTAGGGTCCATTAGACGCGCAAAACTGAATCCGAAGAGTTTGGGATCCGATTTTTCGCGTGTGGAACAATGTCGAAATTCAAAACGCACATGCGCGGTGGAGAACTTATCGATTGGCACACTCAAGCGCAGCATTTCATTCCAACAGGGTGAGTTTTGATGATATAATATCATGGATTTATAATAGTTCTGCGGATCCATGCCGGAAGCGCCCCATAAACATTCGGNTGCACCGCTAGGGTCCATTAGACGCGCGAAACTGAATCCGAAGAGTTTGGGATCCGATTTTTCGCGTGTGGAACAATGTCGAAATTCAAAACGTACATGCGCGGTGGAGAACTTATCGATTGGCACACTCAAGCGCAGCATTTCATTCCAACAGGGTGAGTTTTGATGATATAATATCATGGATTTATAATAGTTCTGCGGATCCATGCCGGAAGCGCCCCATAAACATTCGGTTAAAATAGTACCACCTGTATCGAGCACAACCACAGTTGTTAGGATATTTTTGGCAGTGTTCTTGCCGCCACGTTCGAATTCACCACGCTCCAAGGTGATGAAGAGATCGTTGCGCACGTCACCGGGCATAATGACATCGGGGAAGCCCATTTTGCGCGTGATTGTCGTGCCTTGAAAGAGTAGCGGTTGCTCTTGACGCGCCTGACCGAGTCCGCCATGCAGCAGTTTGAGCGATACTACGATGCCCTGTGTATTTTGATTGCCTGAGGTTATTGGCGAGAATTTGCCAGTTGATTTCTTAATTATTAATTCATGTAGTTGATGAAAGTCTTTTTCTTCGCATTGATAGATCTACGTTTATTTAGGATTTGTGCGAAAAATAATTAGAAAAAAGAAAGTAAATTAGATAAAATTGTATGGTTATATACATATGTATGTATCTACATTCATAGACAAATATATATGTAAGCATGTTAAGTGAAATACTAAAGAGAAATATGTAAGCCTAGAAGGAAGGAAATAAATGTACGTTTTGTGAGTAGTGCGTTTGCCGTAAAATTTTCGTATCCGAAAGGCGCCTGATCATCAGACTGGTTGAAAAGGAGAATTATAAAAGCTGGGATTGTTCTATACCGAAAACATTATACCCCTGTTTTTTTTAAATCAAAAAATATTTAGACGACGATCAAAGTTTGCTTTGCTCCCTTATCCAACTTGGAAAGGCAGAACAGACTTCGCGGTTTTTGTTACCGATGATGATGTCGATGTCATCAGTTCAGCGGTTCAGTTCTGCAGCTCTTATTATCTTCTCCAACTCAGATTAAAGAAGTTACATAAGAGGGAGTCGCCCTGTCTGAAACCCCGTTTTGTGGCGAACGGCTCGGAAAGTCTTTCCCAATTCTGACGGAGCTGGTGGTATTGCTCAACGTCATTTTACACAACCGTATCAGTTTGGCGGGGATGCCAAATTCAGACATAGAGCGTATAGGCAACTCCTCTTGTGCTGTCGAAAGCGGCTTTAAAATTGAAAAATATATAGCTTGTGAGTGTCGATCTTCTTCTCGCGGGTCTTTTCCAAGGTTTGGCGTATTGTGAATACTTGGTCTATAGTGGATTTGCCAGGTCTAAAGCCACACTGATAAGGTCCAATCAGTTCATTAACGGTGGCCTTCAGTCTTTCGTACAAAACACTCGACAAGACCTTATAACCTATGCTTAGAAGGCTGATCCCGCGGTATTGGATTGGACAGAGAACACTTAAATTCCAGTCGTCGGGCATGCGTTCATCTAACCATATTGCTCGCCACCGTACTTGAATAGCTTAGCTGGCAGGCTGTCAGCTCCAGCAGCTTTGTTGTTTTCAGCCGCTTCTTGCTATTCGTCATGGTCAGGCGGTTGTACATCGAGTCCGTCATAATCGACTGCGGATTCGGGTTCTTCTTCGCCACAACTTTCCGTTCTGCTACCACTCAGTATGGTGGAAAAGTGTTCCCTCCATAATTTAAGTAACTAGGTCGCCATTCTTGTTCTTATAGGAGTACGGTGCGTATCTTCGCTGNGCGGTGCGTATCTTGGCTGCAACAAGATAGTTCCGAGTTGATGTTTTGACTTCGGAGTGTATGTCCAAAACGCTGGAAGTGTGCCTTCCGTCTATCACAACATGATCGATTCGGTTCCTTGTTTTTCGATCCGGAGACAGCTTGAACCTAATACTGCATACTACCATGTTTCGGGCCTCGGCGAAGTCAATCAGTCTCAGTCCGTTGTCAGACGTTTCGTCGTGGAGGCTGATTTTTTCGACGGTGGTTCCAAAGTTCCCTTCCTTGCCTACCCTGGTATTGAAGTTGCCAAGCCCGATTTTGATATTATGGCGGGGCAGCGCCCGTACGTGCGCTCCAAGCGCTCATAGAAAAGATTCTTGGATACCTCATCTTTCTCTTCCATCGGGACATGGGCGCAGATGAGTGAGATGTTGAAGAATCTCGCTTTGATGCGGATTGTGGCTAGATGCTCGTCCACTGGGGTAAACGACAATACTCGGCGACGGAGTCGCTCTCCCACCATAAAACCAACACCGAATTTGCACTCCTTTACATGGCAGCTCTAGTAGACGTCGCAAGGCCCCAGTACATGTATGACGATGAGACATACATACCTACATACATATGTATCGACGAAGTTATCAATGCATAATATGTATTGCAACCAGAAATTCGTTTTTTAAATATAAAATTATGATTATGTGATTTTTTTTTCATAGTGGAGTACACTAACCTTAAAATTAAATTCCTTCTCCTCTGTTTCGACAGAACTATCATAGTGAATAATTTCATTTAGTGGCAACACGCCCACACCAAAAGGACGACGATAAGTGGGACCCGTACAACAAAGGCTATTATTCTTCTCAACCTTTTTGCCCGTCTCTGACGGAATGATTTTCCCCACACGCATTACCACAGCCACTAAATGTAAATCTTCATTCAAATCCACAGCACCTGAAAACAGTTTTGATATACAAGTTACATACATACATGTAAAGTTTATACACAATGATCTTAATTTATTATGGAAATTTTTTTCTTAACATACCTAAATCTGTGAATACCGTACAGTTGCTATGCAACTTTTCTATATAATTTGAGAAACCATCTTTTGATATTTTCACCAAAAAACGTTCTGATAGCGCGCGCATGCGCGATGGATTGGCATCGTATAGGAAGAAATATACCTCAGCGTCATCGCCACCAATACGGTGGCCAAAATCACGCATACAAAAGTATAAATGGTGTGTAAGTATTTTTCGCTGAACTTTGCGACGTAACGTACCGCGACTCTGCATTGAAAAAAATGGATAGATTATATTGGTATTATTAAAAATTTATAAACTATACAAATGTTTGTCTTACCGATGATGCCTTTGCGTTATCTGCACTTGTCACATGCACGTTGTACAGACCCACAACTCCGATGTTATGCGGATCAACTGCTAATGGACCGATTCGTGGCACTTGATCCAAGCCAAGTTTTCTGCAAATAAAACAAAAAAACATGCGTTGGATTAAGTACCTATTTATTTAAGCATCCGCTTAATTTTTAGTGAAATCTATAGTATGTAAATATAAAAAAAAAATTAAATTTAGTAAACATACAGTTATTTTCGAATTTCCATCAAACGCTGGCTTTTTATTAAAGGTCGTATGTAATTTAATACTGAAATAATTATTTTTAATTTCTATTCAATGGTTCGTTAATAATCTGCCGACCCTTCCACAAAGCTGGATTACGAAAGAAAATGAGCTAGGGCCTTACTACTAAAGTAAACGAAAGATATATAGAACTAAAAGCAAATTTTTGTATTTGAAAACTGGAACGTAATCACGATCGTTATAACCCCTTTTGGGCCAAATGAAAGAAACTTTTCATTGCACATATGCACATATATATTGCTATAAGTAACACCTTTTTAGTGGTGGATAGGTTACTCTGGTTCTAAGAGCGCCGTTTATGCTACATAAGCGCATTTTCTTCATGAAATTTTAATTATGCATTTCTGGCAAAATAAATAAGGACGCGACATTTTAACAAGTTCTGGTTATAGATATATTGGATATATTGATTATAATAAAAATAAAATAAAATAAAATAAAATAAAATAAAGTAAAATGAAATAAAATAAAATAACATAAAATAAAATAAAATAAAATAAAATAAAATAAAATAAATGTAAGCTTATATTACATATCTTAAAATTCGTACCAATTTTTTATTTTTTATTATTATTTTTTGCTAGCGGTGATATCTATGCATTTTCTTGCATATAAAAACAGTTCAAGAATTTTTTATATGGGCGAAATTATAACTCATAGAGATGCCATTAAACACAAAAATGTTTGCAGTTTTTCCATAGGGTTGCATTTTTAGACAAAGTTGCGTATTACAAAACTTGAGAAATGCTTTAGTGAATTTTGAACCGAACCGAACCATTTTTTGAGTGGTTTTCGGTTTTGGCATTTCAAAATAAAAATGGTTCGGTTCAGGCAAAAGGCGACGGTTCGGTTCTAAACCGGTTTACAGCCCTGGTAAAAACTGTATAAAATATGTAATTTACAAAAATGCAGCGCCCAAACTTAGTTTCACACTTCGATTTTTAAATATTTCTTTTTATATAACGACAACAACAACGCATTTTACACTCAAGTTCAATGCAATGCAACTCCAACACTTGGCTACAAAAATCGCATTCATTTCGATGTACATACTACATAGATCACCACTGCTTAATTCAACATTTGTATTGTCGACAATGATACAAAAGCGGGTTCACAACATCCCAAACAAGCAGCACACCAACCAATTCGGTGCAAGATCAATTCACTACGATCGTGGGGCGATTGCTGTTGCTGTGTGGAGCTGTTTGTTGGCCAACTACCACAATACCAATACCATAACCATAAACACTACTCGCGCTCAAGCGGAACAAAAACGCGATCGGCATTCGTAGCGTAAGCGCTTACATACAGCAGCAGCAGAAGCAGGCTCGCTGTCGCTGTTGTGCTACACAGTGAGCTGCCGTTCTACGCTTACGTCGTCTACCTGGCTTACGCAAAGAAAGAGACGGCCAACAGGCCCAATGCTGACGATAGTAATGTGGTAGCGATGATGACGAAGATGAACGGCATGTGCACACATGGGGCGAAGGTGCAAAAGTTGCAAAAGCGAGGAAAGCTCGTGGTAGACGACGACCATTGTAGCAGCAAGAGCAACATCAGCAATGTATCGGTTAAGAAATGATAATGAGAAGCTGCGCGTGCGTGAAGCCCTCGCGGCTGATGATGGCTCTAACAAGGTAGAAAAGTGCTAATCCCATATGCATATGTACATTAGGGGGTCCAAAAAAAAAGAAGAGGAAAGTCGAAATTTTAATGCTCTCACCCCCTAGGATTGTCCTATACTGAAAAAATATACACATTTTTTTTGTTTTGTATTTTATATAACGGAAAACAATTTTTTCGTAGAAACGGTAAAGAATTCTTGAAAATAAAAAAATTTGTCCATAGGAAAACTCTGATTCTCTTCAGGAGACTTCCAATAATAATACCAAATTGTTTATTTAACCATTTTTGAATACTAATTTTTTTTTTATTGGTTCCCCCATTGTATTTTCTGGGATTTTTGGCAGTTTTTGTAGGATCTATAAAATATATGTACATATGTAGTTACTATAAGCAATGGTTAAATAAACAATTGGGTATTATTATTGGGAATCTCCTGACGAGAAACAGAGTTTTCCGATCGTAAAATATTGATTTTCATGAATTCTATACCACTTCTACGAAGTTGTTTTCCCCATATAAAAACATATCGTCACCTGAAATGCAAAAAGTCGTAATTTATAAAAATGCAAAATTCACTTTTTGATTGCTATGATGGATTTCATCGAGTTACAACTCTCCACATCGTTTTATGAAAAAAAAAAATTAGTCATGACTTTTTCCATTTCAGTGACGATGATGTCGTTACGTTATTTTGCATTTAGGTGACGATATGTACATGCAAAACTTTGAGCGCTTTGACCGACTTCTAATTATTGTTTGATTTCAAAATAAAAAAATAGAGGTATACATACATATTTTTTGGCGTAGAACAATTCCAGGGGGTGAGAGCATAAAAATTCCGACTTTACTTTTTCACATGCAATTCGGTCCACCCTAATGTACATACATACATATACATATAATATGGCTGTAGGTGTGCTCTCCTGCATTGGCCGTCTCATGCAATTCATCACGTTCCCATTTAGGGCTTGCGAGCATTTTTCAAAAGCCCGGAATGTAGTCATAAATATTTGCTTTCATTTGTTTATTTTTTGTTTCTATGCTCATTGCTTAGTTGTATTTACAAGAGTGGCTTGCTGTTTACTATTCAGCAAACGTTTCTATCCGTACGTATTTAGGTACTCTTGCGGAAAGTGTTGCCACTTGTCCAGCACAGGTATAACATATCGCACGTTTAATAATATAACGAAGTATTTAAAAACTTCATTTTTGTGAGAAAACGCAAACAAAGTTGTATCAATTCATACAGTTGGTATAGGAAAAGACTGATGGAAAGACACACATTTTCGAAATATTTGGGAAGTTTGATTATCTGTTAAGACTGAACATATTTTACTTATCAAGCTTATTAATTGCATATTGAAATCTGCAAAACGTAAATTTTGAGTTATATCTCTATATTATTAAAGGTGTGATATCATGCCAGTTAATTATACATGTATGCATATGTATGTACATACATAACTCATTAATTTTATGCGAGAACTCTGCCACCTTGGTACTCACTAAATTTTGTGGGAACAGGTTATAACTTCATTTCTCTGATATGTACTTAAATGAGTGTTACTGTGTGTGTGTGTTTGAGGTTAGAGTTGCTTTCTGTAAGATCAATGAGTCATTTATGCTTATAAATACATATTTACATATATGTAGTTACGAGATTTGTGTGGTAAACTTAGACTTCATGTGATATCGTTAAGAGTTGCCATGTGGCGTATATTAAATAGAAAGAATGTTGACTTTTTAAAGCTTGTTTGACCGATTTTTATCAGGCAGGACCACGGTGTTACATCTCGACAGTGCCTTTCATTATCGCAAAAGCCCTTGGATACACTCACAGGAATAAAATCGTGCTATCTAAACCATGGAAAGCTGTGATTATTTTGCACCCTTTGCAGGATTTCGTAAAGGCGTAAGACATCTTCCAATAAAATATATAGAAAGATCACATGTAGGTACTATATGTATGAATGTAGTTTGCAATGTATATATTTTTTGTTTTTGTTTAAATAAAATGGGAAATTCGACAGTTTTTCTAAGAACCTTGGGGAGGTTTTCTAACTTAGCAGGCGCTTAAATTATAAGGTACAAAATTACTTACCGGAAAATCTGCTTAAAAAATTGCTTTTATATCTTTGAAGGACTTGGAATTGACCCGATACATTCCAGTTTGTCAATATCGATAATTCGATGAATTTAACAAACCGTTAAATTTGATAACTCAACAAAATTTGACAATTCGACTAATTTCGATGACTAGGCGATCAATCCGAGGACCCGATAAATTTTGATAACTCAAAAATGTATGTGGGTAACAGCAACAAAATTTCTAGAAAGATGATTTTACGGTATATTTTTGGGCCATCCTAATGTACGTACCATATTGTGTATATGCATACATACTTATAAGTGAATTTTTTGATAAAAACTAGTTTTAATCTTGAAAAATGGCTCAATAATTAAATAAGAGCGCTCATGGCTACACATTACCTACACATACGCGCAGAAAAGAGAGAAGAAAATCAAGAAGTGAGAGAAAGGGAGAGAGAGAGAAAGAGAGTGCGAAAAGGGTTGAGAGCAACCACAACAAAAAAAAAATGGAACACACACTTGCCGTTGTATATTCTCTTGTTAGACTTGGCTAAGACGATAGCGAGGATTTGAACTCGAAGCAGCAACGATCGCATGTTTATTGGCTGTGTTGGGGTCCACTAAGGAACCAAACAGTAGCAGTTTAAGTAATGAACTCTTTAAGTCGCTTTTAATTGGGCGCAGCCAGCGACTGAGTATTATTTTCGAATAAATTAAAAGGTATTTAATTTTTTTATTTGAAGAAAACCTAGTGATAAAGTGAAAGGTATTGTAAATTTTAAAGCCGAAAATACCGAAAAATATACATATATATGTTTGTATGCGTATACATATGTACAAATGTATGTACCTATGTATTCAAGTATTTAAATAGAAAATATGAAGAACAGAGTTAAAGTTTAAACAACTAAAGCAGATAACGAAAATACGATTGTTTACTTTTGAACCGTCATTTTTGTCATTTGTATAAAATGCATACATAAACATATCAGTGCCTCCAATACAGCCGATTACTGTTGACAAACTCAGTGTTTATCGTTTTTTAAATCATATCTTTGGCTTAGTGAACCAAACAAATAAAGTGCAAATAAACAAAACATGAGACAGTTAAAGAAGTTTTACTTAAAAAATCGTATGCAGTTAAAAGTGTTGATTTGTCTGCTTATAGGTCTACATACATACATATGTATGTACCTGCTTATCTGCACATCCCATGATCTCATTTGTTATACATACATACATACATATCTTTTTAAGCACATGCAATGGGTATGGCCATATATTTGTATGCATGCACGCAGTATGTATGTACATAATGTATGTCTGTAGAACTGGTCTACCGGTACCTTTAGCAGTTGGTACCAATGTATGAAGTGTTTAAGCAATGCCTTGGCGACAAGTTTTCCGTGGTGATATCTTCTTTTCTTAACTTTGTACAAAAACGCGACATTGTCGCTGTGCGTCGACATCTATTATGTCTTATGGACATTATATGTATGTATGTACATTAGACTACATCACCAAAAAAGTTGCAGTTTTTCCGACGGGATTACAAAATCTATTATATTCTAAGACGTCCACCAAAATATTTCGGAAAAATATTAAGATTTAAGCGAGCGGGACCGATTTGAAAATACCTCCAAAAATCACCAACAAGATTAGGTTTTAAAAATCTGTATAAAAATATTTAAGAATATTTTCAATGGAATCGTAATAATGAGATTTTGGATGCTGTTTTTTCTACTTTTTTCAAAGATTGATTTATGAAAAACTTAAATAACTGGGCCAAAACTAAAAAAGGTATTTTCCCACTAGTTTTATTTATGTGCAAAAAAAAGTCATTCGTGTCCCAATTTTTTTACAAATACCAACACATTTTAACTAAACTTTGAATGATGTTCGTTCATCCTACCTTTCTTTTTCATCCTTTGAATGAGCTTATTAGCAAAGAATTAAAAAGGGTGAGAAAATACCTTTCCAATGATACCTCAGAAGTCTAAATCGGAAGAATTTAGGTTCATCTATTCAAATTATTCTTATACCAATCTTTGAAAAAGTTTAAAAACAGCACCAAAAATCTCACTCAATATTTTTGTGTAAATTTAAGTTTAAACCGTTTTGTCATTTGAGGGGATTTTTGCAAAAAACATCTTTAAGAAACTATTTTTATTCATAAAAATCTCCATTTTTGGGGGTATTTTCAAATCGGTCCAGTTCGCTTAAATATTAATTTTTTTCCGAAATATTTTGGTGGACGTCTTAAAATATAATAGCTTTTATAATTCCAACGTACTCGTAAATACATATACTAACATGCACAGCCAACATAACCGATCTGGAATATCAAAAAAAAAGGTGCGACAAAAAAAGAAATAAAAACATAACCAGCACGCATAAGTGACAAGAAAACAAGATGACAATAGCAACAACAACAACACCGTCTTTACCAACAGTGCAGATACACATTCATAAGTACATATACACGAGAGTAAGGGCTTCGATTGTGGCAATGGGCACAACTGAATGGCATTATCTATAAAACCATTTTATGACCTGATTCGGTCTGCTTTCAGTAGTATACATTTACATACCACAAACATACATACAAATGCATGCAAAATAGTTATTGTTATGTTGCACTTCTCCAAGTTGATCATTAAAATGCGCGAAATCGAAATCGGTTTTTGCATTTTTATGACTTTACTTTTAAACGAACAGTGACCAAAGGGACAACATGCTGGCTTCACGATCGCTAATATCGTACTTAAAAATGAATCCTAAATGTATGAGACTAATACAAACCTGTGCCTAAAAGCTGTATATGTATACTTAAAGTTAATCTATATATGGGGCGTTCCATACCAAAATGGACGGGGTTCACACTTCATGTGTTTGGTTTGTTTCAAATTTTTAGGGTTGATGAACAAACATAAATAATAAATAAATATTAAATTTATTTAATAGTTTTCCAGATATCTCGAGAACGGGGCAAGGAAAAAATTTGAAAAAAAAATCACGCATACACACATTTTCTTTATGAAAATAAATTTTTAACATGCAAATTGTTTGATAAAAAATAATAGTTTTTGAAAATATGCCATCTCAAGTATTGCGCAATAATTAAGTATAGTATTACTAGGTGCACTCTACAATAATTTGAGTTATGACTTTCTTTACACCGAAGTTCAGTAAATAAAATCTGTACATTACAAATTTTTTTTAATTTGTTTAGAATTTTCTTTGAGTATGCAGTTTTATAGCCAATTAAATTTTAGTATAATAAAGTGTAAGGTCACGTGGGCCACTGTGGTGTAGTGGTAAGCAGTGCGCGCTTCCACTCCGCAGCACCTGGGTTCAAACCCTGGGCAAAGCAACATCGCAAAAAATATAGAAAAAAGGGTTTTTCTTAACAGCGGTCGTCCCTCGGTAGGCAATGGCAAACCCCCGAGTGCATTTCTGCCATGAAAAACAGCAGAAATGTTTAATCAGCTATAACTTCGGGACCATAAGTCAAACCAAATTCAAATTTGTGCACATACATACATACATATCTATGGTAGGTGTATACAAATAAGTTTGATAAAGATGTACATACGTATGTATAGTATGTATTCGTCTATCAAAACGAAATTTACTGTAGTAAACTAAAGAGGAAGGACTCAACTTAGCTTAGTTTAGTCATTTTTTTGGACTTAAGTCAAGGGTTAGCCTACTTTTTACACAGCTTATTCTTGACTAAGTCTAATAAATTGGCTAAACTAGTAAGTTAAGTTGAGTGCGAGAAATCAGCCCATAATCTTTGCTTTTACATGTCGAAAAATAAGTCGCAGAGTCAAACATTAAAGGTAGCTGGACTTCTAATGAAAAGTCTTTCGGATGCTCACGAGTGGGATGTCCGAGTAGCAATCATGTATGTATTGTTCATAAGCAAGCCTTAAGTTGAATAGAAAGCAAATAGTTTGTCTCCTTTGATTTATGCTAAACTGAAAATAAGTCGCATGACTTTGTGTTTGCTACTGTTTTATTTTTTGATTTATTTACCCCGAACTATAGAAAATAGATACATAGAAAAAAGGTTTTTTCTTAACAGCGGTCGTCCCTCGGCAGGCAATGGCAAACCTCCGAGTGTATTTCTGCCATGAAAAACAGCTTCTCATAAAAATACAATCGCCGTTCGGAGTCGGCGTAAAACTGTAGGTCCCTCCGCTTTGTGTGACAACATCAAGGCGCACGCCACAAATCGGAGGAGAAGCTCGGCCAANGGGGTACTCTGCTAGTATTTTATAAAAGGTGCATTCTTTTGCAACCGGGCTGCAAAAGAACACTCGCTTAAATGACGAAATACATGGCAAAGCAACAACACAAACTCGGCTATTTATTCGCTTGCACCCTGGTACGCGACCGGGAGGGTAGTGTTGGTAAGTGAAAGAACTGCACTATTGTGAATTAAAAAAAATATATAAGTATGTACTGAAAAAAGTAAAAAAAAAATCCACTCATGCTTATATAGCCGTAGTTGCGTATATAACGTATACGTCCCGTAGCACCATACGCAGGCAACTAAAACGTTTACACGCACGCCTTAACTTAAAAGCCATCTAATTTAAAAGTAATTAAATATTGGCGCTTACGATTCTTAAACAGTATTCCTTATGCACATATGTATGTACATATATATTAATTTCTTCATGTATATAACAATTTTATAATGAATGAGTGTGCCAATAAAAATTTTAAAATTGGAATTTTTGTTTCTCAAGCCATCGTCATCTTATAATTTTTTTTTGTTTGCTGAAACGATAGTTTTATTCATTCGTTTTGACAAGAAGAACCTTTTCTTTGTTTAATTTTAACATTTTGAAGGAACTTAAATCATTACAATTAGAAAAAATCGTAAAACTTCAAAAATAATTAAAACAACACCAAAATTAGATAATAATAGCATGCGTTTTCCCGAGATGAACGTACCAAGAATGGTGCTGAGTGGACGCCATATTAACAGAGCTGTGCAATAAATAATTTATTATTTTAAAAAATTTTGAACTAGCTTTATGAAAAGCATAGCTTTATTTTTTCGATGAACTATGCTGAACTGTTTCTTGTTTTTGTGATTAACTTGAAAAAAATTTAACAGGATAAAATTATACTGTTAGTGTTACGATAAGTTCCTAAACATATTAGAGAATATTGGGATATATAAATTATTAGAGCAACAGATGCAAATCAATAATTTTTATAATTTTTGCCTGTCTGTTCGTATGTTTGTACGCGCATCACTCGAAAACTAGTGCATAAAATCGAATGCAGTTTTCACCGATGTATTACTTGAGGTCTAACTTAAAATGTAGAATAAAAAAATATTGATAGTTCCTACCTCTTTGAAAATTGCAGCTTAGTTGTTGTCAAAGAGAAGGCTTACACTCGAAAAATTTTTTTCGGATAATACGTAAATAACGATAGTAATTTAAGAAAGTTACGGCATTAAGACATGAAAAAGGAGTATATGGAGTTTTTTTTATACATATGTGTATAAATACGAAAAAATAATTGCAAATACACTTAAAAAAAAAATTGTATAGATTTCCTAGCTAAAAGGTAGGTTACTGATTTCCTAGCTCATTATTCGCGAAATTACATGCTCCATTATTCAACGAATAGTTTGTTTAAATTTCGGACTTTTTAGATTGCAATATAGCTGCTGTGGTGTGCGTAAATTTGCTACGAAAGTGTGTACAAGCTACAAAATACACATCTGCTGTTTGATTTCACCCGTAGAACTGTGTGAAGCCGCTAACAAAAAGGATTTTTACACACGCAAATGTGTAAACGAGGAAAATACATATTCATCGTGTAAATTTACCAAAAAATTTAAAAAATAAACAAAAATATACCCGATTATAGTCGCAATTTTAAACAGATTTTTTAGAGTGTACTTATACTAATGTACTACACAGATTCAAAGCCTCACTTTGCATGCAAATACAAAAAAAAAATTAATTCGGCCAAGAGACAAGCAGGAATCCAACAAGCCACCGCAATCAACAACGACGTTCCCAGGCAACAAGTATTGGAAATTTAAGGTAGCAACAGACATTATATCCCCAATCTTAGCAGCTACATAAATACACTCACTAGAACAAAACGATCGTATGAATAGTTGAATTGAGTGGCAAAAGACACAGGCAAAAAACCGAGTAAGAATTTTATGCGATCAATACAATGAGTTGACAGGATCAGCGGCGCTACAAATACAAATTCGTATAAAGGCATACCTTAAAATATATTGTGTGGATATATGTATGTAGATATGATTGCAGGTATATTTATGTATACACGGAAAAATGCACATTTATAAGACACTCTTTAAACATGACTTTGGCTATGGTAGGTGTGCGCTGAGAGAGTGAGAGTCATTGGCGAAGATAAGCCTGGAGTGGAAAACGAAACTCCGCTGAATATTTGAGTTTGTAAGCGAACGAAGTGCAACAATGCACATTTCTCCTGCTTTTTAATAATGAGATCTTGGTTTTTTTTTATGAAAAGCGCTGGGTTAGAGCTGAATGTGGAGATAAGCTAGTCCAATACAATGTACTAGTGAGCATTCGAGATATGCATATAGATATTTCCTTACATACCTACCGAAATACGCACAGAGAGCGGGAGAGTTTGAACCCCGACTTTCATTACATGGAAAAGATACAAAACAGAGTTGCCGCAAGATTAAAAATATCTCCGTGGCAATGATACCTTAAATACCTTATTTATGTCCCAGCTTGATTTGTATAGTAGATACTATATATTTTCGTAATGATCACACGAAATGACCTAGCACTTTTTCATGTCTGAATCACTTTCATAGAACTCGCTTTATGTATTTTTGAATAAGTTTAAACGTGCAGCTTTAGCCAGGGCATTTCTAGATATGAAATCTGCTACAGAGGGTCTATTCTAAACGTTAGCAAAATTGACTGAAAAGAATGTGTTTAACATTTATTATTTCCCTCTTTTGTTTGGCGCTGTAAACGCTAAAGCGATTTTGCCCGGGTGCAATAAAGCACATCAGTCATTTTTCTTTTGTGCTAACTGACGTCAATTGGAAATAACAAGTGAAGCCAAGTCCTTCTCCACTTGGTCTTTTCATCGCAGAGGGAGCCTCCCTCTTCCTCTGCTAGTCCATGTCATTGTAAAGCTCATACAGCTCTTCGTTTCATCGTCTGCGGTAGTCGACCTCGCCAACGCGTAAAGTCCCGTACATCTTCCGCAACAACTTTCTCTCGAATACTACAAGGGCGCACTCTCATCTGGCCTGGAAAAAAGCAGAAGAGACTAGGCGTTTTTTAGCTACCAATGATGTCGACGTCATCGGCATACGCCAGCAGTTCTAAGCTCTTGTAATAAAGTGTGCCTGAACAGTTCAGTTCAGCAGCTCCTTTTATCTTTTCCAACATCAGATTGAAGAAATCACACGACTGGCATACGCTCTGTCTGAAACCTCATTTGTGTATGCTAGCGATAATAACAGTGGTTTTAAAAGTTTATCCAGCTTTTCTAAGCCTGCTTAGGTGCTGGAAAAAAAAATTTGAAACCTGCTAGACTGGTTCAGGGCTTGGAAAGGAAATTTCAGTCGTAATTGTATCTAACATATTAATATTTATCTGAAAACCCTTTCTTTCAAACACTTGGCAACTCTGCACACAGTCATAAGCTTTTGAGCGTAACCACACCGCAGCCGTTGACTTTGCAGCTGCTGCTACCAGCGTATGTATGTGCTGGGATATTCATTCAGCGACGGTTTTGTGAGCCGCTCATTCAAAGTACATTCACCAGTGTGATTTGAGAAGGCAAAAAGATTGGTAGAACTAGTCGGACGATATATCGGCAATAACGATCAAAGTGACACAGCAAATACTGCAAGATTGTAGTGTCACCAACAAAAATAGAAATAAAAAAAAACACCTACTAATACCACTTTACCAATAACTTCATCAAAATTACTCAGCAGCAGAGCCACAATAGTCAGCCAAAAAACGAACGCACTAACTAACCAACCAACCAACCAACCAGTCAAGTCAAGTCAGCCCAGACACAGTAGCAAAAACGCGTCCATTTGTAATTTTTCCCATATGTAATTGCAATACACACGCGGCGGAGTTTTCAAAGAGCATAGGCTGAATAGAAGTTGCAGTGAATTAAAAATTAAAGTGTAGTAGCGCTTATGAGGATGAAAAATGCATAGAAAAGTGATTATAAAAATGTAAAAACAAAATATTTAATTTAAAAAAAAAAATAGTGAAAAATTCACAAAAAATTATTTTTGCATGTTGAACAGAAAATTTCTCACTCCAAATGGAATGACTGCTTTCATTTGAACAACTCAAAATTCAAAGGTAAGGCAAACCCCAACAACAAAGCAATAAGCAAATAAATTAGTATATCGCTAAAATGTTGTAGACAGACAGTTCAGTTTAAAAAATTTCGCAACAAGTTTACAAAAACAACAATTGCACACTGGACATATGTATAAAAAATTTGCATAAACGAAAACAAAGTAACAAAAATGGCTGAATACCTTCAATATTCAATAAAGCGAAAGAAACAGCCAAGTCGTGTGTGTTAAAACTACATATACATATGTATATGCAAAGCAATATGTAGCTTAAACCATGGAAAGCATCCAGAACATCTCGTTTGGAGTTTGTGTCATAAACCACTGTAAAAAATAAAAAACGCATACACTCTCACAGCCGGACCTACCACCATCATCAACACCTATCAGAGCTACAACAAAGGCAGGCAGGCAGTACAAAGTGGCATCAGTCACGGCTGAGAGAGAAGTCGTGCGTACTATTTAGCAGCAACACAGCCGACTCATGACACTCCAAAACCAAGAACCCAGAACCGAAACTCAAAACCAGTTTCGAAATATATAGTAGTAGCAAGATGAAAGAGTAATATGAAACTGGCAAAAGAAGTGCAAAAAAGTACTCGTTACGAGAGATACGCTCAAAACTCGTACATTTGTTTTGGATCTTTTTCCACTTTCTACCTACGACATGGCTCTTCGTGGTGGTAAATCCTCTTGAGTCTTGAGAATCCAGAGTCATAGATATATGTATGTATGTACATGCATACATACATATGTATCTGTGCCAACAACTGCAACATGTAGCATAAAACGTTATTGAGCAATTTTGTAGGAGAAAATTTATGTTCATTAAAATTATGCACAATATTTATGTAAATATCAGCATAGGTACATACATACATATGGAGACACCTGAGAGATCAGCGCTCGCAACACAGCAGTTAGCAATGTTTCGAATATGTGTGTATACATAAGTAGGAGAACAAAAGTCGTAAATTTTAATAGAACTGGAAATGAAGCATTTACCATGACATTTTTTAAAACGAGCGAACGAGTTGCAGAAGGTTTCAAGATTCAAGAAGCGAGTGAATAAATTAAGCGCTTCGTATGTGTTCGTGTGTGGCGGGTTGGTGAAAATGCAAATTTTTGGCAATAAATACCTGAAAAAAAGACAATAGTTAAAAAATGGCAGGTCAAAAAACCCATATAACCTACTAACATACATATGAAGCATTGAACATACCATATATACCATCATAAGGGATATGTGAAACATGTTTCGCACTTCGCTATTTGAAAAAAATTTAATTTGCTAAAAAAAATTGTGTGGTTCTTAATCAAGAATGTTCACTCAGGAACAATTCTGGCAGTTATATATGTTTGTGTATACTTACTTACATATGTAAAGGAAAGAAAGAAGAAGAAAACGCATTTACCTACATACTTTTAGTTTTGACTGTTGTGAAATTGCTGTAAGTTCAAAAGATGAAACTTAAAAGGTTATCAACGGTTACAGTAAGAAATTGTTTTACTACAACATACTAAACAAAGCATTACTGAAGAAGCAATGTGTAAAATCTAGAGCTTTTGGAAGTAGAAGCGTTATTTCAATATTTGTCTGTGTTAATAAGGTTAAAACCCTTAAGTATGATTTACTTGTTTTTTCGGCGAGCGCATTTGTTGCCAACATAAAATTTACAAATTCATGGGTAGGGATGACAGCGGTTAATCATTTTATTAAATTAATCGATTATTTTTGTACAGTTTTCGATTTAATTGTATCGTAGGTTTGTGTTTCATTAATCGATTAATTGGAAAATAATTGTAAAAATATTATCAAGAAATATGAATTCTCTGGTTGTCTAAAATCCATCTATCGATCTTTGGGACCCTCATAAATCTTTTGTACACAAACGAAGGCGAAAAGATGATGATTTGAGTTTTTATTTAAATTGTCAAGCCCAAGAACTAAAGAGGAATGTCATCGACGCTCGGGAGAAAGTGAAAACTGTTTACCCAAAACAACAAAACAACCCCAACAAACAAAAAAAAAAAAAAATACGGCCATTTAGTTGATACCTCGGTGCCTGCTGAGCGACTTTTTTCAAAAGCTGGTGCTACAGCCACCAAGAAACGCAACCGCTTAACAACAAAACGCTTATCAAAATTTTTGTTTTAGCAGACTTGGTTAAATAATAAAAAAAAACTTTTGTTTTTATAAACTTGGGTAAATCATTATCGATGCTAAAAATATAATGTTTGCCTTTGAAATCCGATTAAACGATTATTTCTCAACAATTGCAATTAATTGCAAATTTTTTTTCTGGATAGTGATTAATCATATGATTAATTAATCGATAATTTTATTTTTATTTTTTTCCTAGCCCTATTCATGGGCGATATTTGAAAATCGTGAATACTTTTAGCCTTGGCTCAAAGTCTTGATGTTTTATTTTTTCTGTTTTGAATAAATATTCGGGATATTCACAAGATGTCGCAATGTCTTAAAGTAGTAAAATTAGCTAATGTGAAATAACGGTTGAAATGGTTTTATAATAATATGGGTATAAAAAGATTTATTTATATATTTTCTATCGGCCCAACAAATTCTTGGTGTAGTTACAAATCCTTTAAAAGCATTTTACATTTAAAATTTGTATGGCTTTGTGACCTTACGACGCGTACGGCATCTTGTGAATACCCTAATTAAATAAATTTGAAAATTTGCACTTTACAAGTGGAACTTCTCAATAGTAATATAATTGCTTGACGCTCACAGAATATGGTAGTGTTGTTAGTGTAGTATGACACAAAGGAGAGGGACCTATAGTTTTATGCCGACTCCAAATGGCGATTCATGGCAGAAATACATCCGGAGGTTTGCCATTACTTGACCGCTATTAGAAAAAACTTGTATATTAGTCTAGAACTGGGCTCGATCCCAGGCTTTACGGAATGGTAGTGCGGAATATTTTTATAATTTTTTATGTATGTTACCGAATAATTTTGGACCATATGAACCATTTTTGATCTCTAGGGTTGTCCCATACTAATTTGGTTTATTTCCGGTCATTGGATCATGAAGAAGCTAACGATACATCTATTTTATTTTATTCTTCAGTCATTTTTTAAGTCAGTGGTTTTTAATTACTTGTTTACTTAGGGCTCTGTATTTTCTTCAGCTTCATAAAAACTCAAAAAATGAGCAGCGCTTTTAAATAAACAGTGTCTTTTATCTAAAAGACTTCCTCTTTGAAAGTTATTAGAATATTAAATAGCTTCCAATAGCTCTGTAATATGAAGATAAACGAGAGGGGGTCTTTCAATAGTATTACGTTTACATTCACGTCTTCTAAGGGATACCTTATTAGAAGGCCTTGACACTCTGGTCATTTCATATAAAAAAGGACTATAGTTAGAGTCTAGTACTGAAGGCTTATCCCCACAAAAGATCAAATAGAAGGGCTATTAGGTCGCCTATTTTTTCGTACTATTTTAGGCATCTGGGTTCATATGTATATGTAGTATCGGAAAGCCCTAAATTATAGTTGCAACAGGTGTTTGTTGTAATGTTGTGCAGAATGCCCAAAGCTATAGACTTTTTCACATCAAATATTTATCATTTTATGAAAATTGTAATGCCTTTAAAATTGTTTAAATCAATTGAATATCGATTAATTATGTAGATATCATTAATAATTTTTTCCTTTATATGCCACAACAAACGGCTTAATGTACATTTATTAATAAGTGGTTGAAAAATAAAACAAACAATCGTACGAAAGTACATAGATCAACAGTTTTTCAGCATACTCATATCAACTTACTTCATCATGGAGAAATAAATGTGCTGTCAAAATAATAATACATGGACATCTGTGAAAAAACGCATGCGTTTTAAATTAAACCCTTTCACGTAATATTACTTAGTAATTATTTTTTATTTGCATTTGAATACGTTTATATATGCTATAGCATATCAACTAAGATGCCCTTGAATCGCAATATAAACTTAATTAAGCGCCTCATAAATCCAAACTGAAAACCAAATTCAATCTTTCAGGGGATGTTAAGTACCAAAACGTCGAACTTATAACAGTAAATGATGTAAGAAGTCCTTACTAACTCATTAAAAAAGTATAGTAGTCATTTAGTTGCATTTCTAGCAAAAACACTTTGATAAAACTGATGTCTGTACATTAGGGTGGTAAAAAAAAAAAAAATTTAGTTCGAATTTTAATGGCATTTTTTAGTAGTATTTTTTTATAGTTCCCCAAAAGCCCCTAAAATACATAGGGTAGCCCATAAAAATCGTAAGTATTAAAAAAGGTAAATAAACAACTTAGTATTATTACTGGAAGTCTACTGAAACAGGGTTTACTGATCGAAAAATATTGATTTTTTTTTCATGTAAAATACATGATTTTGAGATAAAAAACAGCGCTATATTTTTCGATATACATACGTATGTATAACAATCCTATGGGTCAGAACATTAAAAGATGGACTTTTAATTTTTTCACCTGCATTTTCGGACCGCCCTATTGTACTTAGATACATGCATTATGTAATGACAGTGCTATCACATGAAAAATAATTACTAAGAATATGTACTTACAAATAAACATCACTTGTTAGTATACAATTTTATAAAGATTTACTAGAGCATGACGCACTTACATACATACATACGTACATATGTACGTTATGTTGAAATTGGATACATTCCATTTAACATACAAAAATAAGAGACATAATTATTTTTTTCTGAAACCAAAATAAAATAAGATTAACAAGTTAGTATTAAAATATGAATTTTGTATGTTTTAATTTTATTACTCAAGCCATAGAATAAATATGAGGCCTAATGTGATGCTACTATCATCACCTGAAATTCAAACGACCATACTAACAAAGAAATCAAAATTTTGATTTCTGATTGATATGATGTATTTCATCGAATTACAAAAAATTATTCAAAAAAAGTATTAGTTACTGCCTTTTGCATTTCGGGTGAAAATATGTACAAATGTACATGGCTTTTCTTACAGTTACATCTGAAGTTACCTGAAAACAAGTTTTTGAAAAACCCTATTTAAGAAACGGAAAATAATTAAAAAAATCTAAAATATTTTTGCAAGGCAATTTCGAAAAAAAATAATTTCTTTGGTTCAACCCTAGTCTTCGCCTTTTTACTTTACCTACATTCAGACATACATTTTTTTTTACCAAAATTTTAAAGAATTTTTGTGAGCTTTAAATTAGTGGCATAAGGGCGGTTCGTTAGGGTGATAGGAACTCAGATCTGGTGGGTAATTACTAGAACGGGGTACTTGGGGTCAATGAACTTTGGTACAAAAAAGTGGCTCCTTGAGACAAGAATGTCGATATCAATTAATCATGTCTTTGAAATTTCAAAGTCCTTTAAAAAGAAGTGCTAAGAACAGGTAGAACAACTAAAAAACGCAGTTTTTTATAGTTGGTTCGTAGTTTTATGAATTTACTGATATTTTTGATCCTTAGCATCCCCTTCTCGCCTTATGCTTGTAGACTCTACTAAAAAATTACATATGTATTATTTATTAGTTTTACTATGTTTTGCCTGTAGTTTTATATATGTATTGTATTGATCTTTTGTGTGTTTTGAAATTTTTTGGTTTTTATCGCACGCTGTTATCATTAGCATAGCAGTTGAAACTAATTCGTCAATCGTCAGCGCAAAAGTTCGTCAGGATGCCCATCTATAGAAACCTTTGGCCTAAGAAAGAAATTGACGAGATCAATCCTTTGAATTTTTAACTTTTTAATACCAGTTATCGAGTATGTAGAAGTGTGGGTCACAAAAGAGTTTCCCCACACACGCAATTTCGAAAGCATAGTAAGCGGTTCTTATAATGATTTATTTCCGAACGAATTTCCGTCTTATAATACTTATCTATCGGCCGATGCACAACAGGCAATGGAAAACCTCCGAGCGTGAGAGAGAGGTATATAAAAACAAAAATCGTTCAGCGGTGGCATAGAGCCTGCCTGCTACTACAGAATTCAAAAATGCGTATGGAGTTGTGAAATATTCCAGAGAATATCATGAAGCAGGTTTACAAAGAAATTCCGAAAATTATGTGAATAGAAAAGAACTGAAACTTCAAAACCATTTACCAAACATTTATGGTTAATTTTAGCGAATCGTTAACTCTACTTTTCATTTAATACATTATGCGATATTATTTAAATTGTACTAAAAATAAACATCTCAGAGTGGTATTCGATACAATATTTTCACAAGTGTTTAAATTATGTCAATGTGGGAAATCAAAAACATAATTACATATAAAAACACAGCAATTATTATGTAGGCGAGCGCGACACTTAACGATTAAACGGTTTCAATTAACAGCATACGTAGAAAGTGTATGTACACACAATCACACGCTTTACGTAAAACACATACAGCTGAAAAGTCTCGTTAATCCAATAAATCACGTTAATAAACAAATGAATGAAATTAATGTATACAAATGTTGCAATTGTTTAATTGTTATGCAAAATAAGTTGCGTAATATTTAAATTAATATTTTATGTCTGTTTACTTATTTATGGTTAACTATTTTTTTTGTTACTATTCTTACAGTTGGAACGAGTGAAAAAAATATCACAATAACAAAGCGACGTACATACACGTACGTTAGGAGCAAAATCACATACTTACTAGCGGGATTGGAAATTCTCGTAGCGTGTAAAGTGCTTGAGAGACAAATTAAGGCAACAATATGGCGCTTTTTGGCATGGTATCAGCCGTTTCAGGCTTTATAAAAATTCGTAATCTCTTGGATCGTGCTATCATCGATAATATGGTTTTTCGTTGCCATTATAGAATTACAACAGCGATGTTGTTTGTTTGCTGTATCATCGTGACGGGGAATAATTTAATTGGTAAGTAGTTCTTTTACATTTGTATGTATGTATGTACTAGTCTTTAATTAAACTTCTATATTTTCTCAAAAAACGTAGTAAATTTACTACAATTGAGGAGTTTGGATTAGGTTAGGAAAGCGTGTTTGAATACATCATACTTCCTCTCGGAGGAAAGTTTACTAATTGTAAGTGGCCTCTAGAGTGTCAGGATTAGGCGCCGCCTTTCTAGAGAGGCTATTATGAAAATGTAAGCTGTTTGTTCTGTGCTTAAAGGAAATAGTACCGCGAACTTTCTGCGATGAACTTTTTCTAAGCACTCGATTGCACTTAGGGCCAGTCTTTCAGTGCAAGGTTAAATTTGACTTTGGTTCAAGCTTAGTTTAAACGCTCGAGCTGCCTTTCAAATATAGATTGAGAACAAAGTTTGAGTTTAAAGGGCGGATACATTTTAAAAGATACTTGAGAAAACGAGCCTTAGAGGTCTATTCTGCACGTTACCGAAGAGTTTATAACCGGAAAATTTTATAACCAAAAAATGTTACCAGTTCTTGTCACCGCGATTCTAGGTACGTTGTTAATGCAGTTAAAATATTCAGCAATTCAGCTATGAAGAATTGTGCAAATTCTGGCATTGCATATTTCACGGGGCAATATTTTGTTACCAGCTTATGTTAACCCAAATTATTTGTGTTAAAATATTTTCGTGGCTCCCGGTGTAAACAAATAAGAAGGCTAAACTTTGTAATAATAATTTGAGTCGATTTTATTTCGACTATGAATATGGCCCAATAAGTTTTGAAATGTAAAATAATGGAAGTCTTTATATATGTACATACATACATGGTATAAACAATTTAAATGACTTGAAGCCACTTTTTTTTTGGCTGAGACACTTTTTTTGTGACTTTCGAAAAATTTTCAGCGGTAACACTGGGACAACCTCTGAAGTACCACCCTCCTTTTAAGAAAATTTAATTATAGAAATCGATTAACGTGGTCGAAAGTTATGCGGTAACATATAGATGGTCCTCGACTGTTACGTCGCTCTTGTCTCTAATCCTTGTTTAATCTATTTCCAACCCTAACTTAAGTGAGCAGTAAGGATTGCTAAAGTAAGTAGGTCCCAAAGATTAGACATGGATTCGGTAAGGATTAGAGACATTAGCCACTAACAGTTTGTATTTTTTTTAATTTTGAATTGTGTCGTTATTACATCGATATGTATGTATAAAAAAAAATATTCCGCGAACTGATTACCTCCTTCTTTTAAAGTCGGTTAATACGAAATATCGCTCAAATATATTCTAGTTGAATGTCGAAATTACACCTCCATCAAGTGTACGTTTTAGAAATTCTGACCATACATCTTGTCTACATTTTGACCTCCGATGCAAACATATTTTCGGAATAACTCAGACAACATTTCTAAAATTCATAACGTTTCTTGCATTTATCCTAGTTGTACTCATTTCTGGCGAACAAAACACCGAAGTTTTCAAAAACAGATTTTTTTTTGATAAATCGACTCAGATATCTTCTATCTATTGGTGAATTCGTTGCTCCCAAAAAATGTTTCCTTTACACGTTGCAAAATGTGTTTGATGTTACAGCCAACCCTGTAAAAAGGCATGTTTTCGCCTGCTTGTCCTTGTCTAGCTAACGAATTTCATAATTTCTATCGTTTTGTGCAACCATCTAATTTTCAGGGCAACCATCTCCCCTAACAAAGCTTCAAAGGGCAGAGAATGTGCAAGAAAAGAGAAACACCTTATGTTCGTATCGATGAGTGGAATATCGAAAGGAATTCTTTGGCCTAGAAATATTAGCCAGGAAGTTTGTGTTGCTGACTTGTCGTTTTTGCATACTGCAATCTCTTCAAGAGCTTCGAACATTTCTGACTGAAGTTCAATGAATGCTGATACCGCTTTGTCACATTGAGCACATCTTGTATAATTTTTTTTTCTTCCATATTTCAGTTATTTTGAAATAGAGTTCTTCCGGAATCGTTTCTCGGTTCCTTTGGAGTCGAGTTTCGGTTCTGCAGGAACCGTTTTTCGTTTTTTTTTTTTAATTGAGCTTCGGTTCCGTTAGAACAGTTTTTTCGGTTCTTGTAAGAACCGATCGATTCTGTGTTTCACTAGTATGCACCACTAATCGCTGGAGTTCCATCATATCCTTGGCCATAAAGGTACGAACANTTCTTGTAAGAACCAATCGATTCTGTGTTTCACTAGTATGCACCACTAATCGCTGGAGTTCCATCATATCCTTGGCCATAAAGGTACGAACAATTTATACCTACTTCCGAAAGATAGTTCTTGATAACTTTCCTGAAATTGAATAGGTGATACAATTAAAAATAGGGTGGATTACCCGCCCTAGAGTTATTAAAGGGTGTATACGAAAAATTTTGGTCGCACAAATACTCGTACTGTCGCGACATAATTATTAAAATAAGCACAAGGAAACAACTTTATCAAAAACTTATCTTTGACTGCTGTTTTGTTCAATGTACCGAAATGTACAAAGTTGTTAGCCAATGCTTGTTTTTCAAAACATGTTTAGAAATTATTAATGACAATATACATTAAAAGAAAGGTAATTCAATTGTTTTTCCTTCCATAATAAATTATTTTGGATTAACCATTTTTCTTTGTAAAAATTTGCAAGTTTTGAGTACGCCTTATAGGTACATGTACGAAAATGTACAAAGTTGTTAGCCAATGCTTGTTTTTCAAAACATGTTTAGCAATTATTAATGTTAATATATATTAGAAGAAAGGTTGCTCAATTACGTTTCCTTACGTAATCCATTTTTTTGGATAAATAATTTTTTTTTTGTAAAAATTTGCAAGTTTTGAGTACCTCTTATGGGTACATGTACAGAAATCTACAAAGCTGTTAGCCAAGGCTTGTTTTTCAAAACATGTTTAGTAATTACCAGGGAACGGATTTTTAGGACCTAAAAACCTATAAAAAAGGCAAAATAAAGTAACGAAATAGGCTGGAAAAGGCAAAATAAAATAGCGAAAAAGGCAGGAAAAGGCACTAGGTAGTGCAAAAAAGGCAAAAAAAGGCAAAACAAAATAGCGAAAAAGGCAAAAAAAAGGTATTGCAAAACAAGCAAAATAAGGCACTAAAAAAGGACAGAAAATACGAAGAACAATCAAAAAATATATTTATTTTAGAAATGCTTATATTACAAGTAAAAAGAGAAAAACTATGAACTAGTTTCATTGTATGAAAAATTTGTACTTTGAATCTTTGACTATTTTATCCTTTCGAGTTTCTAACTCATACAACTTTAATCTGTATAGTTGTAGTAACATTGAACTACAAG
>NW_016159759.1:30687-50061 GCF_001687245.7 Rhagoletis zephyria | reverse complement strand
CTTCAATCAGCTTCCAGGTCAGAGTTTCTATACGGCTAAGGGCAGAGGCGATGTTGCACCTAAGTTTAAGGAAAAAAAGTGGATAAGTTTGCAAAGAAATTTTTGATTTGGCAAGCGAATTGTAAATGCGGTTTGCGAAGCAACGTTTTTGTAACTTCTGGGACAATAAATCAACAAATTTACGTCAAAGAGTGTTTGCAGAAACGACTTCTGCCATTGGTACAGCTTCACACGGGCTCTGTGCTCTTTGGACCAGATTTGGCAAGTTGTCATTATGGAAATTTGGTTCAGAACTGGTATGAAGAGAAAAATATCCATTTTGTACCGAAAGAAGCCAACCCACCGAATTGCCCCGAACTAAGACTAATTGAAAAATATTGGGCTATAATGAAAAGAAAACTTCTAAAAACAAAGAAAATTGCCAAAACCAAAGAAGACCTTCGATCAAAATGGACTAAGGTATCGTCTGAAATCACTCAAAATGATGTGCAGCGCCTAATGAGTGGTATTAACTCAAAAGTCCGATCTTTCGCATATGATATGAATAAATAAACAAACCTTGTACTTTTTATCAACAGCTTATTCTAAGCTTCTTAAATATGTAAAAGCTTCCTCGATAACTGTAGAAATGTGGATTTAAAAAGTGTTTTTTTTCGAACAATTTTTTTTGTATACACCCTTTAGTTCACATCCGACTTGTGTAGCGCGCAAAATCTTAAAATTTTGTGAGTGAGTGAGTAGTAAAGATGCCGTATTTAAATCGAATTCCGATTCTATTTCTTTTTTCACTTTCTTATTCCGATCCGATCCGTGTATCGTACCAAAAAATACGACAATCGACATTCGATTTTTTCTCGACAGATTCATATCACATTACATTAAAGAGCTTTAAGGAAATTTGAATTTAAGGCTGGTGCAAAAAATTAAGGAGGCTTGGCACCACCCATCTTTCCGATGAATGTACATATGTATGTTGCCAAGTTATCTTACCTTCAATCTGCAGCCACCGATTTAAAGAGTTTTTAATAGGTGAGTATTTCATATACATGTATGTACGCTCCCTGCCATTTGAATAGTAATGACAGTTTTCTTTTTGTTTATTTAATATTCATAATTTTTATATAATCTGATTTTTAAACTATAAACAAATAAAAAAAAATCAACAAAGGCATTTAAAAGTCAATTATATTTTCAAGAGAAATATCGGGCATTCAGTTGTTTAACCCATTCAATTTTAGTATAATAAAACCCTGTAACCAGTTTTTAGTGGCTGCAAAATGCTATTGATTCATCGGATTTTTTTTGTGCTAGGCATTTTCTTCATAAAAATATGCGCACTAAAATTATATTTGAAATATTTATAGTTATTGAAAAAAAAAAATATTTAAATCTCTGCATAGGCAAAAAATCAGCATAGGTAGGTATATATGTATATAGGAAAAAACAAAATTTCGAAAAAATAACCATTTTGTTGAATGCTCATATCGTTGGCTTAATACAGAAAAACCTTATCTCACTTTTTTTAAGTATTTACGGATTTTTAGCTAACTGATAGCTATTGGATAGATCCCGATATGGAAACCGTTGCATGTTTTTAATATACCCTTGTGCACAAGTGCGCTCGGGTATAAAAATTGCTTATAGTAATGTCTGTTCAGTTTTTTGATTCTTTAAGAAAATTAAGTAAAATGCGTTATTTGCAAAATATATAAAATGATCTTGGGAGATCGATTTATTTTTTGACGTTGTCTTCCTGCATCGGTTGTTTTGATTTCGATTCGAATCGATTCACAAATCGATTTTTTTTTTATTTCGATCTGGCATCTCTAGTGAGTATTTTTCTGTACTGTATTCGGTTTCATGCCTGAAAACATTTCCTATGTTAATTTTGAAAGCAGAATGCACATGTATACATACATATGAATGCACTCGTATTTTTGCTTCTCGGAAAAATTTCAAAACTTTCAATTTGAGCGTTTTGTATTGATGACGATGATATGCAAGATCTAAAAAGTGTTTGTGCATTTGCATACTGGTAATTCCACTATTTTTTTGTGCGTCTACAATGCAAGTCTCAATTAGCAAGTTTACATGCGAAAAATTGCTTTTGAAACACAATCTAAAATTAAATACAAAAGATCTACATATATGTATATCTGTATTGATAAAAAGCCTGAAACACTATATAAAAAGTGTCTAAACACTGTGCAAACGAATACAGATATTTGTTGCTTTTTATGCAGCGCTTGGCAATGCGCGTCAGACAATAATCAACTTTCACCACACACAAGCTAACCGGCATAAAAATTTTTTTTTTTTTTTTTTGTTTGGAGCAGTGTCATAGTATAACAACGCATTCGCTTGCCATGACGTCCGTAGTACCAGGCCACTAGAAGCGGTGCAGCGTTGCATCGGCCATGCCAGCTCTTTTTATACCTTTTTAAAGCGTTAACTGCTAGGAACACTTAGTTTAAACGATTAGTCGTTGTGTGTAAATTGAGTAGCGCACGTCTTTTCATACATGTTTTTTGTTTTAATGCCATTGCACTAACGAATTTGCGTAAAAGTGCATCATTAGCAGAAAGCTTTACAAAAAGCATTACACAAAAGTGATTGTGGAAAGGCTATTAATTCATTGCAGTCCTGAGTTAAATTTTTTTTCAAAGCTACTATTTGTTCAACAACATTTGTTTTTTAGAAGCGATATTGTAAAGTTGTATATTGTTCGCTTAGATTTGTTTCTATATTTCTGCTGCTTTGAGTGCAAACTGATATCATAAGGCAAATTTAAATGCAAACTTTATAAAAAGGAATTTAAGTAAACAACAAAAAAGTTAGCTTCACTGAAATGCGCGCTTGAGTGTAACCTGGATTTCAGCAATACGTAATATGATAAGCCATTCATTTATTAAAATTATTTTTTTACTTACTTTTAATACTTTGCTTTCGTTTTACACGTTTTTGTTGTTTTTCATTTCTTATGTTCTGATTTCTGTTGACGAATCATGAATGTCACGCAAGTGGCAGAAACCACATGTTTTGGTAATTTATCTGATTCATTTTTCGCTTAACGCAATTTTATACCACGAATTTAAGTCTGAATCATGAAGCGCGAGAGCCATTTAAGAAACTACAAACTTTTCTGTGACACAGAATTTGTACTCAACACACTATTTAGTATATTTTTTATCAATCAAGTTTTTGCTTTTTGGTTTCATTCGAAAAAATCATAACCTCGATGTGGCGAAAGACGTTTTTGAAAGGATGAATTAATCCGCTATTTGGTGCAGGTGTCGAGATACATATTTAAAAAAAAACCCATTTTGTTAGTCCGACTTGATTCATATATATCCTTTTGAGCTTTGGTGCAAATGAAAACATGAAACATTGTTTAGAAACATTGTTTGCACCATTACTTCATGTGTTTCGCATCATAGCGCACCGAGCGGTCTAGAAAGGCCTTTTGATGGTATAACTATTTGCATTTAAATAACTTTTTATTGTTTTAAATGCTGTTCTGCGACCACCAACTTCAAATTGAAAAAAAAAAACGCTTAAAATCGGCAGCCTGGGGAAACGGAGAAACTACTTTTCTATATACAATCCAGACTTTCCGAAAATCTTGATTTCATCAATTCTACGGAAAAAAAAAAACTGAAAATATCGCAGAGTGTTATTGAACCCGCTGATGACATCAAAACTGAAGTTTTTCACGGGATAAAGCCGTAGTTACTAAACATCTTTCCAATACATATGTGGCGTACAATACTCAAGTCGTGATTCCATAAGTTGTACACATATTTATGTCCTTTTTTTGAAATCTTCTGTACACAGGTGTTTACAGCCATTCGCAATTGCCGTGTGGTGTCATAAACACTATTTTTTTTTAGTTAATTTTAGTATCGCGACAGTAAGAAGCTAACAACGCAAAGGACCTTCTACCATTTCCGTGTAGCCTTTAAGTTTTGGTTTCATTTCATGCTTTTTTCATATGGTGCTGATCGCCAGCTTCAGCTGTCAACAATACTTGCACTTCTCGCCTGCAAAGTCCTAAATCGACGTCCTCAATTTTTGCATTTTTTATCTCGCTTTTGCTTTTATTGGCTTGAGATGTAACTATTAAATATTTATGCGCATAAAAGATGCAGTGATTTCTATTTTCAAGTTACATACCTGATGACAGTACGAATGGAAATTATAAAAGAGTTTTCAGTTTTTCAGACTATAATTTTTTTTTACAGTTAAGAAATGTACTTGAAATGCTTTAAAAGCCTTTAAGTACAATTTTTTTAACTTTGCAATGTTGAATCGCCTGGAAAATCGCCTCATGTAAAGGCAGCTTAACGCATTTTTGCAAAGGAAATTTCGAAAACAATGAGGTTCTTCACACTCCCCTGGCTATCAGCTTATGTGGTTATGTGGTTATATGTTTTATTCAGTTTACAACAATAAAATACTGTACACGCAAGTGTGAACAACCTCAATATCAGATATCAATTCTTATCACCCTAACTTACCACGCTAATGTCAGTAAATTAAAGCTCGCCAAAAATCATTACATTTTTGCTAAGGCCGAGGCCACCCAATGCGCGGCAAAGTGGCGAGCGGCTGATCGGTGAGCGACTTAAAATTAAAACATTTGAAATACTATTGAAGTGGCTACGCAATGAGCGGCATTTCTGAGCGGCTGAGCTGCGCCATACAGAAGTGCCGCTCAGCCGCTCATTGCGTGGCCTCGGCCTTAGCAAGTATTTTGATTATTCCAGTAGAAATACATATTTAATTTTGCATTGCCGGCGGATTTTTTTCGAAATTGCCTGGCAAAAATACCTTAGACTCAGGAGCGTGCGGCGAACTTTTTTATTTGCTTGCAAGGTGGTACAAGGCTTGTGCCTATTGGCACAATTTTTTAAGTCTTTTTCTGTATACATATTGTTCAATAAAAAGCTGTATAAAAAAAAAAAACAAAGTATCCAAGGTAGTCACTTTGTATTCTTCAACATGAGATTGAAATGAAGCTCCTCCGATGACCACAAATTCAAATATAAATAAGCACGGATCTCAAATCTCAGTCACCGAAAAAAGTGACAGCTTAAAAAAATACTATGGCAGGAAATTAAAAGTCAAAAAAATATGTTCTTAGAAATCATTTGAAATTAGAAAAATTCGTTTTCATGATAGGTTGGAGAAGTAGGAATTTCCTCATATATCCTAACTTTAAACTACCAGAGTCGGAATTTAAAAGTATAGAGCTTCAGCAAATCGTTTTATTCAAAACGCAGCTTTCATACTAATGGAAGATTAAGGATATGAATGCATGTAATTTCATTTTATATCACCCACATATCGTCGTTTAAAGTACAAAACCGCGTATCGTCATTCTGCAAAACCGCGTAACTGACATTGGCCGCCGAAAATTGGATTTACTCACACACACAACCTCTTGGCTCAATCCTTATCCATTCGTCCTGAAATACATATATTAGCCAGAAATGCGATTGCTTTATAAAAAAAGAACCATTTTGAAATATGAGTGTTTTTACGCTCTAGAAAATATTTTCTACAACTTCATGCATTTTGCTGATACGCGGTTTTGCACTTTAAACGACGATATGTAAATAAAAAAAATTAAATAAATTAACCGCTTTTCAAGCGGCCACTATTCAAATACACTAAAAAAAAGTAAACAAAAGAGAATTCCGAGTAGGAAACTGGCTTACTTAATTATCCATTTTATATCCCACGGAGTGGCACTCCCTGAATTCAACTCACATTACCTCAATTCGGCTTGAAGTTAATCAAATAAAAAAGCCTAATGGACAAGTGGCAAGCTTGTGTTTCGTAGCTTTGGATGAAATGCATATGTACATACATACATGCACACATAAACAACAGATAAATGCATATGCACGAGTATATCTGCATGACACACAGTATTTTCTCCAAGTGTTTATTTATATTTATTTCTCATATGTAGATATGCATATGTAAATATGTACATTGGGGTGGTCCAAAAATGCATGTAAAAAAGTAAGTCAGAAATTGTATGCTCTCACCCCTAGGATTATTCTATACTGAAAAAATATAATACTATTTTTTTATTTTCAAACCAGAAAATATTTAGAGGTCGCTGAAAGCGCTAAAAGTTTTCCATTATTTTATATAAAAATAAAACAACTTTTCGTAGAAATGGTACAGAAATAATTCTTGAAAATCAATATTTTTCGACCGGGCAACTCTGCTTCTTTTAAGGAGTTCCCCAGTAATAATACCCATTTATTTCTTGAAACAATTTTTCCTAGTAACTATAGTTTATGAATCCGCCAAAACCCCTAGAAAATTCCAGAAAATGCAATGGAGGATAAATAAAAAATCTTTAGTATTAAAATATGCTTAAATAAATAAATGGATATTGCTATTGGAAGTCTGCTAAAGAGAACCAGAGTTTTTCGATCGAAAAATATTAATTTTCAAGAATTCCATACCTTTTCCAAGAAAAGTTGTTTTTTCCATATCAAATAAATGGAAAACTTTGAGCGCTTTGAGCGACCTCTAAATATTTTTGATTTCATAATAAAAAAAATTGGGGTTTACTTTTTTTCGATATAGAATATAATCCTAGGGGGAGAGGGCATTCAAATTCCGACTTTACTTATTTTGGACCACCTTAATGTACATATGTTGACGCTGGATAACTTGCTTGCTCCCCAATTTCGAGGCCAGAAAGCCAACGACGAACTACTCAGCAACTCAAACTCAAAACTGGATTTTTTACAAAGCACATATAAGACATGATATAGAAATATGTTCACATGTGCATATGTATGGATGTTTATATTAAATTTCGTAAGAATAAAAAAAAAAAATCATTAGTAGCTTACCATAAATATATGTACACAGATATCTGTATGTACAAAGTATGTGCTGGTGTTCAAACAGGCAAAGCAAGTGCACTTTAGGCTCTTATCTTTTTAGTACATGAAAGCAGTATTAGTACTATGCGACATAAAAGCAAATAAAAACTAAAAAATAAAAAAGAAAAATAAAAATTATGCACAATAAAGAGTAAAATTGTGGAAACAAAAAGGTACTCCAAACAAAGTTTCGCTGCCCAGCTCCAGCTGCAGCACTGGATTCATGCGAGTTTTTATGTCATCTTTTATTTGTTAAATTTTCTCTTTTTTTATTTAACTTTAAAAGTACATGTGAATGTGTATGTGTTTATGCGTACGAGCATGCTTTCTCCACGCCCACACTGCACGATATACATACACCTCCGCTCAACTAATTAGCACCGAAATTAAAAATGATGTTGCTTGCAACTTATGTTTATTTATTTATTTTTATAATATTTTTATTTAAAATATAATTCAGTCTATAACAGAGACCACATAAATAAAAGTTTAAAAGCTTGCAAAATTTAAAAAAAATTAAACAAACTTCAAAAAGTTGTCATAAAAACTTCCAAATTTTTAATCAAAATATCTAAAAAATTTTCGGGTATGAAGTTTCGTAGCCCATTCAATTTTAGTCTAATAAAGCGCAAGTTTCAAGTCGCTAAAAATTACCGTTGCTTTTTTAGAATTTTTTTGTGGAGGGTGTTGCGATTTTGTTTCATATAAAAATACATTTTGATCATGCACAAAAAAAATCAACGATAGATTTAAGCGAATTTAAATTTGCACCCTGCATACCCAAACATGTTCTAAATATTTTGATAAAAATCTGCAAATTTCAATGACAATTTTTTTAAGTTTGATTAATTTTTTTAAATTTGTGCAAGCTTTTAAGCTTTTATTTATGTAGTTTCTGTCATAGATTGAATTATATTTAAATGGAAATTATTAAAAATAAATAAATAAACATAAGTTTCAAACAAAATCATTTTGAATTTCGTTGCTAATTAGTTGACCGCAGGTGTATATGCATGATTTGATGTGTGTACGCTACATGCATTTGCACTCGTCTCATGAGTGTTGCTGATCTTGTTTACTTACAGTTTTATAAAACTTATGTACATACATAAGTACATACATATATGTAACTTACAAATGTATAAACTGAGCCAGCATGGGCAATATGTAAAGTTTTAAAGCGGAGCTTAGCTGGTCACGCATTTTATAATGATGCCGAGTGGGCGGAAGAAATCAGAGTGCCTGCTGCAGGGATTATCAACTCAAGGCATTTAAAACTGTGACGCGGCAGGCATTAGGGGAGGAGCGAAGCAAGTTGTTTGTTTTTATTTAACTAAGCGACTAGTTAATGAGCTAGTTATAGTTGTAATTGTTTTCCAGGTCAAGTGTTGGAATCACAAAAAAAACTGTATTCTTCGTTGCAAATAATTACTGACAGTTAAAAGACTTAAGCATTGAACTAATGAGCTGAAAAAAGCATATAAATATGTACGTACGTACAAACACTCATATCTACATACATACATTCAGTTGTGGTCAATAAGATAGTNTTTAAGCGCCAAAAATGTTATTATTATAACACTTTCTGAGAGAACGACACTGAGGTGCAATGTGTTCTATAAAATATAATTTATGCCAAATATTTAATATCCAAGAATTTTTTACCACCTACAGAGCTTGTTGATAAAAATTTAATAACCAAATTAATAAACATACATACGTATTTATTATAAAGCATAAACATAGTTACTAAGCACATTTTCTAAACTGTTTCAAATAATAACTCAAAATTTATTTATTTTTCCACTTAGGTGATCCCATCGCCTGCATCAATGATGGCTCCATACCAATGCATGTTATCAACACTTTCTGTTGGATTACATACACATTTACCATACCTGGTCAACAGCATCGACAGATCGGTACCGACGTGGCAGCGCATGGTTTGGGCAATGAGTTTGGACAGGAGAAACGTTACCACAGCTATTATCAATGGGTGCCATTCGTATTATTCCTTCAGGTGCATGAAACCATATCTTTTTGATAAGACGAAATCACAAGTTAAAAAATCGTCCACTTTTTTCTAAATTTCTTCAGGGCCTCATGTTCTACGTTCCACACTGGATTTGGAAGAATTTAGAGGATGGTAAAATGCGCAATATCACTGAAGGTTTGCGCGGCTTCATCACTATTCCCGAGGAGTATCGCAAGGATCGCCAGACGCGTATCATTAAATATCTGATGGATAGTTTGAATTCGCATAGCAGTTATTCATTCGCTTACTACTTTTGTGAGGCATTGAATTTTGCTAATGTTGTGCTGAACATCTTCTTGGTGGATAAGTTTTTGGGTGGCACTTTCTTTCTTACGGCACGGATGTTATAAAATTCTCGAATATGGATCAGGAGAGTCGTTTCGACCCGATGATTGAAATATTTCCACGTTTAACCAAGTGCACATTCCGCAAATTCGGCCCAGGCGGTTCACCACAGACCCATGATACTCTCTGTGTATTAGCGTTGAATATTTTGAATGAAAAGATTTACATTTTCTTATGGTAAGATGGCGCTGAAGTTGAGAAATAATTAATTTGTAATTAAAGCAATTGAATTTCTCTATGTACAGGTTTTGGTTCATCATTTTGTCGGTGTTATCTGGCTTAGCTTTGATTTACTCACTGGTCGTTATAATGATGCCAACTACACGCGAAACTATTATCAAACGTTCATACCGCTCGGGTCAAAGCAAGGAAATTCAGAGCTTAATTCGTCGTTTGGATGTGAGTTCAATGCATTATTTTTATTTTATTTTATTTACATAATTGATATGTATTTGATTTTGTTTACACAGATTGGAGACTTCCTCATTTTACACCTTTTGGGACAAAATGTTAATACCAAGTACTACTGTGAAATGGTGCAAGAGCTGTGCAACATACTCGGCAGTTCGCGCACACCATCAGCACCATCCACTTTGGAAATGCATCCGATGTATCCACAAACAGACCGATTTGGCAAGGAGACGGAGACATAAATATGTACATTAAAAGCCTTAAGAAGAGTTCAAGATAAAGCTTAGCAATCGAATTGAAAATAGAGGCAAGAGCTGAAGAGACAGTGAAGTGAAAACTTTAAAACAGTTTAAACGCCATTAAAAACTATTAAACAGTAAAGCAGCGAAGAAATGCAAACAGCAAGCAACATTGTGTAACAATCTATTTAATCCTGTCAAACTGACAGATCTCATTACATCGCTCCATCGAATTTCAATCGGCATTCCCTCAATCCACTCAAAAACAACAGGCCGCACCAATCTCAGTGTATACTTACAACTAAGACTGTTTATCCTGATTGTACGTATAATCAAATAACAGCAAGTAAAGGAACAAAAAACAAAAAACGCTTGCATTCCAGCAAAAATTGTCAGCGCAACAGTGCAATTGTTACTCTTTGTAATCCATTTTGTATCCTATTCAAACATCGAAAATAATCTATCTAAAGCATGAAGAATATAGGATTTATTTAATGAAATATGGATGTTTAATTAGAAAGCATAAATCATAATTGCCCTCTGCAGTAGATATAACTATGTGCACCACAATTAGCTTCCATTTTTTCATACTTTTACTTAAAAAAAAACAAAAAACATACATACATATGTATGATGTGCATTTCTTATATGATTTGTTAGTTCATAAATTTAATATTTGTAACTTGTGTGTAAGACTTTAGAACTTACTTACTTAATTGATCCTTAACTATATACGAATATATTGAGAAGCGGAAAATTTTATAAGAAACAACTCAAATAGATATGTACATTCGATAAAATGTGTTTAGATAGTCTAAACTTTAGAAATTCATGAACGAAAAAAGTGAACATTGTGATCATTGATAGGCAGACTTCTTTAAATAAATTTTTCTATTTTATGAAGCGATAATCTGTAGTTATTGTACTTATTTATTTGGTTTGGCATAAAGTTTGATAATTTTGAAAATATACCGAATGCTTGCTAGTGCGGAGAAAAAAAAACGAGCTTACAAAATAGAAAAATAAAGAAAATATTCTTTGGCTTTTCTTCGAAAATAAGTGTTCGAGCAGAATGATCTTATGACAATCTTTATATTGAGAATATTCATATAAAGTAGTATACATATGCAACAAACCTTCCCTTCTCATTCTTCCTTAAAACCACTTACAGTGTCAGACAAATAAATAGGGTCGCGACATATTGACAAGTTTTGGCTATTTTTCTTTTTTTAATCTTCAATTCAATAATTTCAAATAACGAATAAATTTTCATTCATTATCGAATACATTTTGATTCATCAATCTGGTAATTTCCGATGAAGAATTCATCCATTATTATGAAAATGCAAATGCCGAATAAATTTTCATTCACCATTCAAATAATTCTGAATAACGAATAATTTATTATTCAGTCACTCTTTCTTGATCATGGTCGATCAAGGTAAATCTTCGTGTCCTTGGACCAGGCACCTCCTCACAAAATGATAGCCGATTCTAAATCTAGATTAATAATTTTTTTAACGTAAACACAACGCAAACTTTTCTCTTATTTCCATAACACAGGCAAGCCGAATCTCTTACGACTTCTCTAACCACTGGCCCATGTGTCAAGTATTCACAGTTTACAGACAATTTGGGGTATCCACGGATGGAATCATCGACAATTTTCGATTTGTAACAGGAAAAATCTGTAATAAGTTTTGGAAGAATACATTTGCCTCATTGCGACAACTTGTACGCGATGAAGACGTGATATTAAAATAAATTTATTTACAGAAACGTACCGATAAGACTTCAAAATGCGCCCAAAAATGATTAATTACAGCCAATATACAAAACCAAGGTTAAAGTCAAAACTATACGTAGGAAAAAATTAAGAAAGCACTAACGATATCTCGGCACCTACAATTATTTTAATTGTTGACCTGTTTGATCTAACAAAAACTATGTAAGTCCAAATTTTAAACTTTGTACAAAAATTAGGAAAATTGTTAGAGGAGTTCGCATGATTTTTGATATTTTTTTTGCTGGAAAATGCGCGGCAGCGTCAGCAAAAATGAAAAATAAAATCCAAAAGAGTTTCTAGCGATTTCGAACTTGAATTTTATTATTTTAAAATTTTGTGGGCTATAAAGCTTTGTGCACAAATGTTTGTTAAAGATTCTTTGAAATGACTTGCAAGGTTTTTGATAGATAATGGGCTACACTTTTCTAAGAACATTAAATAAACGAAAGAAAAATAGCCAATAGCAACCTTATTTATTTGTCCGACACTGTAGCTAAAACTCCCTCTCACTTTGCTCGTATGTAGAAACAACGAATTTTTAGCGCCTACCGTAAGTTCAGCTTGACTCCAACGACTGAAACAGCATCAACAATAATTGCGATGATGTATAGTATAGCGAACTCTTTATTCGTTCGTACCCAACCTTAATCGATTGAATTTCAATCGAGTCCAGAGATTTATCTGCCTATATTGTAGCTATTATAGTTTGGGTTTATTCTCGTGATACTGGGAAAACTCAGTGGCAGAATGGTCGCCAGTGGAAAATGTACTATACTTTTTTGCAGGATCGTGGCTATTGTAAGGTTAATGTTGAAATGGCTAACGAAATTAATTACCGACACATTTCGTATTTTCTTGTTCCGAAAAAATCGTCAGAAGAAACATTCGTCGTAGTAGCTTTATGGGTACGTACATACATACAGGAAGCCAAGTAATGCCGTTCTGAATCGAGAGAGAGAGGCTTTGTAACTGCTGTAACCATGACAGCTCGAGATATTTTGGCTGGAGCATAATTTGAGTTTCTTTACTCGTAATTGGACTCATTGAGGAAATTACAAAATCGCTTAAAATTAAATTTAATTTAATAGACAAAAGAATGCTGGGATGGGTGTTACGATTAACTATAATTAAATTAAATTAAATTATTTTTTTACAAAAAAATTAATAAAACATTTGTTCGTAACTTCACTTACCGATTTCCCCAATCGATGCGTGACACAACCAATGTTTGCAATTCCAGTGTTTGGTCCTGCGTCAGCGTGGCACCCAAAAGCTCCCGACGACAATCTAAGATGGATAACATCACCTTGCGCAGCGTGTGAAATTTATATGTTTCACGATCCTTTAAGCGCAAAACCAATAAAAATAGTTAACACAGATTTTAAATTAAAATTTTATATATATATGTACACATATAGATATATATTTTTAATTCAATAATGGGATCGAGTGTATACGAACCACATAGAGTTTCTTCCATATCTCGGACCATTCACGCAAAACTTGTGTGCACTCGCCAACCACTGGATCAATTTTCGACAGATCCTTGATGTGTATATAGGTTTTGGGAAAAAGGCCGACAGCGCGGGATTTGCGCGCACACGTGCCGCGATACCAATTTGTGCATTCCTCCAATATTTCGACGGAATCGCCCACATCAAGCGGTAGACCGTAACGAACATCGCCATGCCAATTGTGAATGGCTGTAAGTGAAGAATAAGTGTGTTTATTGATTTATGCCATATTTTTTAATTAAAGTACGTAGAAAATATTATTCAGAATTAAAAAGGCTGTGGCGAACTCAAATAATCTCTAGGCTTCGTAGTGAAAGCAAGCTAGGCTAGGGATATTAAAACCTTTTTATGTTACTAGTTCGGATGGAAGTATTTAAATTTGCCGTTATTAGATTTAAAGGCCTTTAGTCTCTCGGCATCGAAAGGGATTACTTGCGAATTATGCTGGATTCTTAAGAAAAATTATAGATTGTTGTTATCGAATTACTGCTTTCGACTACATTACGCGAAAATTTGCTCAAGCACGTATCACTTTTGACGTATATGGATTAAAACGGCAACACTGATCGTTACCTTGATTCACAAAGGCCCTAAGCCACAAGTTCTTTTTTATTTGACAGGAGAAGCAAAAAACATTATGAAAAGAGTTCATATCAAAAACAGGTAGGGCTTTTTAAAAATTATGCCAACTCCCTTGTTTTTGGTACTAACACTTTAAGATTTTAATTGAAGGCGTATTTTAATACATCCTACCAAAATGTAAAAAGTAGTTTCGAGAAAAAGTGTTGGTTAGGGAGTTAAGGTAACGATATGTTCATATGTCGTTGAAATCCCTATTCCACCTCAAAATCGAAAACGATTTCATAATAGGGAACTTCGTTATTTCGTTGGCCAAAAGAGCGAATACTCATAATCTTTACAGGTGTAGTGGTAGATGCCGTTAGCTCCTACAGGCTATGCACCTCTATACTAGCGGAGGAAAGCCCTAGCCATTATAAGTAACTACATTGCTTCAACGGCCAGGTGCATGCCATTGAATTGCAGTCTTCAAAAGCTTTACCGACGAGTTAAAAAAACACAGATACTTGCCAGTTTCAAGCCAAGCGCATAAACCGATTTTTATACATTCATAAATAAAAGATTCTTCACTAGGGGTATTCATATAACGTGCCATAAGCCTGAACCCATTGGCCAGGATACTTATCATCCAAATAAAAATCAGAGATACAATTTAATATTGGTACCAATACATTCCCCTTAAATACATTTGCTTTGATTTTGGCGTTGCATTATTTTGTAAGTAATTTCTGTTATTATAAGCAATGTAGTTTTGTGGGACGATCCGTAGAGCTGAATGATTGATGATGATGGGGTTGTATGAAACACTCTACATTTGAATATTTTTCAATCATAAAAGAGCACATTTCTCTTGACTGTGATGTACATATGTATGTAACTTGGAAAAATGTTTGGCACCTTTAATGTGGTCTTGATTGCTCGCCTTACCCTCATTAGCAAGTTTTTAAATATCCTACAATGCGCTTCATGATCATTTTGTCCATTTTGTATATGCGCAACCAGAAAATAATTTAGATAGGCTATCTTAAGTGCAGCCATTTTAAAATATTTACCCAAAAAGAGCTGAAAAAGTGCTTCTCTGCATGCCTCCTGGAGAGGGCTTTCCTATTTACAATTCATGCGAATCTACTTAAGTGCATGTTTATATTATTTAGCATTACAAATGAAATTCAATAAGCATTTAAGACTCAATGCTCAAATAAATAAATTAAAGAAGTAGATATGATTTTTATGAATTAAAAGAACAGATTTAAAAGAACTTTTCCAAAAGGCCGTCTGAGGTGTGTGCTATAGAAGCCATTCTGGAAGCTTTTCTTTGGGTAAAAAGTAAAATTTTAATAAAATAAACTAAACAGAAAAGATATTGTTCGACATGTTAGAAAAATCGTTTCGTTATCGATTTCAGATAACAGAAATCTTAACCCTTTTTCATAGCGAAAATCTGCCAAAAATGATGTGGGCGTCCGCATTGATCTTCATTAAAGAACCAGAGGCGCGCACCAGCACACCAGGAAAAATTTCCAAAATCAGAAAAAATCCTGGAAAACCAGGACGTCTAGCAGCCCTACGTTAGATGAATGCCACAACTTTGTAACCGACTTTAAGAAAACTAGAAGGTATGTATATTCGTCGGACTTTTTTTTCTTTTTAAGTATGTAGTATGTTACCGGATAACTTACCGGATGTTAACCGTTTTCGATGATTCTAGGAAAGGTTAAGCACCGACCATTGGATCATGAATAAACGAACGGCACTCCTAAATTTGTATATGATATGATATTGTATACGTTTTTTGCTTAAAAATTATTTGTTTACGATTTAGTTGTTTTTGATCAAAGGATATCGGTGTTTTCGGACTACCTATCATATAATTATTTGCATTGGTTAGCACGTAGCTCACAGCTTTTTTTGCTGCCCTCCTGTGCTTCCGCTTTTGCTCATTCGTTTGAATGTATAAATTTTTCTATATGCAAGTTATTAGGGGTATTCTCGACATCTTGCAAAGCTGTTGTACGTAGCACGGATTGCACGGATGTTATAACTTGCAAACACTAAACCCATGCGCACATTTTTCAAAAAGGCATAGCAAGATTAATGCGACCCTGTGCTAGCTGTTTTGTTGTTGGAATTGCGACATGTTGCTCTCATTCCTCTTATTATTTCGCTCAGTTAATTTTTTTGCGGGTTCTTGTTATTTTATTTGATACAGAATTTCACTGGCTGCTACCTATCCATGCTTTTACTTTGCGATGGGGTGCTTTCGTACTCTTCCAAAATTGGAATAGTATTTTTGCATTTCGTGCAATCCGTGCAAAGTGCAAGACTTCGAGAATATCCCTATTATATTGATTAGTAAATACTTAATGTGCTTGTTTGTAATTAGGGTCAACGATCCGATAAAATAAACGAAAATTAACTATGCGCATACATATGTATGTACATATGTAGGTATAAAACATTTGCCTTTTGCATGAATGAATCTCTAAATACGATGTGATTGCGGTCGGTGGCAGTTTAGTCATGGCATAAGGTTTAAAGTGCGCAAAATACAAAACAGACGCTGGGAAAATATGGAGGTCTAATATATGTGTTAACGGCCCTAAATGTGTGTGTAAGCATTGGCAATGACATTGCGATACCTCTAGCTAACTAAATAATCGGCGAATGAGGAATTAAATAAGCTAGTTCGTATGTGTACATATGTACATACATACAGTGACTCAGCTCAAACAAGTGACCATGTGTTAATTTTTTTTTTTTTTAATATTGGTAATGTTCTTCGAGCTAAATTTTGTTATTTTTCTATAAAAATACCGTCCAAGCTTTAACCAAAACCACATAAATCATAGTTTCAAACTGTATACAATTTAGGAATATTCAACAAAATCTGAAAAAATCGGTCACCAAAAAAAAATTTCGAAAATCAACGGAATTTGATAGCCGTTTGAAACTTGCACTGCATTACACTTAAATTGTATGGGCTAAAAACTGCATACTCAAAAATTTCTGCAACTTATTATTGTAAATGCGTATTAAAACAATTTTTTTTTACAAGCGACGGAATATTAAGAAGCCCCCCATCTCGTAAGGACTAGTTTAGAAAATGGACGATATAAATTTTTGAGCAGTGTCGGATATACTTCTTAGAAAGTTTTTAGGGCCATGCAGTTGTTATACCTTTCATGAAAATGAAATGGTATTATGACTTTAGTCCGTTGTTTGTAAGTACCAGAAGAAGGGGACATAGATAGACCCATATATGTAAATGTTTACCGAAACGATCAGCACGTCGAGCTGAGTCGATTTAGACACATATGTATGTCCGTCTGTTTGTCTGCCTGTCTCTTCGAACGAGGGATTTTCCCTCAGTTTTCGAGATATCCGACTGAAATGTGGTAAACGGGTGTATTTTAATAAAAAAGACTTAAACCAAAAGCAAAGCCCTTTACAACAATCAATAAATCATGGTGTTAATTATTTAACGCGTCAAATCTACGAACTCAATTAAGAAGTTTCATTTCAATAAAAATCCCATATAATTATTAAGTATAGGAGTAAATCATTTCCGTCTTGAAATAAACGTTAAACGTTGAATAAACGTCAAAAGTCATATACAATTATTATGAGAAGAAGAAAATAATTTACATCTTAAAATAATCATCCCGCGAGACGAAAACCACTTTTCCATTGTTCAGTAATATTTAATTTTATTTCTTAAACTTTCAATCCAATTTGAATAAGACACCACGACGACACTAACCACCTCGACGATGTGCCCACCCACATCAGCTTGTCTGTAATGTCCGGTTTACTCGGTATTCGAAAAATTCAAGATAAAAAAAAACGCCTGAAATTTTCAAAAGAAAAACCGATTGATATCGGTTTGGTCACACCCTCAATGCATGCATTTACTTACATTAAGGTGTTGCTTATTTATTCTATTGTTGATATTACTCGGTACACGCTTCGGAAATATTAAAATTTAAAAATTTATTAAAATTACTGCATATGAAATTTTATGGCGATTGGAATAGATTTGGATGTTGCCAAAGTTGGATCAAAGTAAAATGTAAAATAAGTATTTAAAATTTAGAGACCATGGAACGATTTTTGTTAAATATTGTACTTGTGTACACTGAAAAAATTATACAGGTAAAACGCGTATATTCAAAAGAAATTGTAAAATAAAAATTTTGTAAATAATTTTATTTCATACTATACACTGAGCCAAAAGCAACATGGTTTTTTTAAACAAATTGTTTATTTTTTTATGGTTAATTTGTGTTATACGTATGTACGTGGATAAGAAACAAACAAACGAAGCTGTTCAACTTCGGTTTGGTTGAGAGCATTACTTTCAACGCCATTTATGCTTTCCAAAGTTCTAAGAAGTGTGATTCAAGTCGAACATTTGCTGTAGGCAGTTTGTTAACTTTCAGAAGGTCCAGTTTGTAGTACAAGGCAACATGTAAAAATGATAATATACGTTTTTTTGTGTTTCCGAAATATGAAAAAGCATCATCGAAGTGCAGAATGAAAGCGCATTCAAACGAAAAAATCGCCAAACTAAAATCTGTTAGAAATTCACTGCGATTCTTTTTTATGTATGAAATCGATACGGTGTATTAACTAATTTTTGGTTGATTTTTTTTCAGTGTATTCAATTTTAATGAGGCATGCTTATGTACATATATACATATTGTACAAGGAAAGTAAAACCCTATATGGAAAGTGGGTTTTTAGCATTTTCCAAACTTAGAGTAAAGTTTAAACCTCTGAACCTCAAAATTAACATAAAATTTCATGTTTAGAAGTCTTTTGAATAACTTCACATGTCTATAGGATGCCAAAAAAAAAAAACAAATAGTACTTATTTTAGTTTCATACAAATGATAACCACCTTAATATACATATGTACATACATATTGTCCATACAAGCATACGTGCTCTTTGGAGGACAACAATGCTTTAAATTACGCCTTAAATCAGCTGTGCCATTGTTTAATTTTAAGCACTTGATAACAGAATGCTCTGGCATTATTGCCGTCCAACCGACAGCCGACTCCTCGCCGTAACATGAGCGTTTTGTCGTTGCGTGTTTGTTAGATTGTGTGTCTCTGTAGTAGTGTTAAGTGCACTGTGCTGCAGTTAAGAGTGCATATCGTCGTTTAAGGTAAAAACCGCGTATCTTTGTTCTGCAAAATTTCGTAACTAACTTTTGTGCCAAAGAAGATATTCGCTCAACGGAAGCTCCTAACATCCAAGCTCGTATCCATTCATACTAAAATATCGATACTTAGATATATTTAAGAGGAACAGCTAATTAGGGATGAAAGAGAGCACTGTTTGGAAATAAGACAAGCTTTGCTCTCTCCTATAAAATTATGGCAGACTCTCATATGAGGTTTTGAATTTTCTTGATACGCGGTTTTGTACTTTAAACGACGATATGCGTCAATTGCATCAATTCAAGCTCAAAGTAATGCTAAATTATAAACACATTAAATTAATGGCAGCAAAGATGTCTTGTCTGCATACATAGTATGCATGT
>NW_016159759.1:26293-29753 GCF_001687245.7 Rhagoletis zephyria | reverse complement strand
TTGTTCTGCAAAATTTCGTAACTAACTTTTGTGCCAAAGAAGATATTCGCTCAACGGAAGCTCCTAACATCCAAGCTCGTATCCATTCATACTAAAATATCGATACTTAGATATATTTAAGAGGAACAGCTAATTAGGGATGAAAGAGAGCACTGTTTGGAAATAAGACAAGCTTTGCTCTCTCCTATAAAATTATGGCAGACTCTCATATGAGGTTTTGAATTTTCTTGATACGCGGTTTTGTACTTTAAACGACGATATGCGTCAATTGCATCAATTCAAGCTCAAAGTAATGCTAAATTATAAACACATTAAATTAATGGCAGCAAAGATGTCTTGTCTGCATACATAGTATGCATGTACATTAGGGTGGTCCAAAAATGCATGTGAAAAGGTAAAGTCGGAATGTGTATGATCTCTCAAAAAATATTTAGAGGTCGCTCAAAGCGCTCAAAGCTTTCCAGTTATTTATATATGGGGAAAAAACAACTTTTAGAAATGGTATAGAATTCTTAAAAATCAATATTTTTCTATCGGAAACCTTTGCTCCTCTGCAGGAGATTCCCAGTAATAATACCAAATTTTTTATTTAAGCATTTTTCATCGCAACTATAATTTATAGGTCCGCCAAAAACCCACAAAAATCCCGAAAAATATAAAGGGAGGACCAATAAAAAATCGGTAATATTAAAAAATTGTTAAATAAACAATTAGGTATTGTTACTGAAAGTCTCCTGAAGTGAACCAAAGTTTTCCGATCGAAAAATATTGATTTTCCACAATTCTATGCCATTTCTACGAAAAGTTGCTTTTTTCCCATATAAAAATACATGGAAAAATTTGACCGCTTTGAGCGACCTCTAAATATTTTTTAATTTCAAAATAAAAAAATAGGGGTATACTTTTTTCGATAGAGAACAATCCTAGGGGGTGAGACCATTACAATTCCGACTTTACTGCTTTTGGACCACCCTAATGAACATATGTCTGTATTTTACAGAATTTTACCAAATGAATGATTGCATGTTGACATCGTTGATATTCTGTGGGATCTAGCTCTTGGCTTTAGCATTTTTTGAACAACGAGACAGAGTGGAGTACATATTTTGAAAACCGTAAAAACAAAGATTAAAATAATGGGCATTTCGGACCTAAAGGTAAAAATTGAAAAAAGTTTATTGTCAATTTATTATTAGCTCTCTAATGGTGATTTCGTTTCTACCAAAAAATGTCGCCTTTTGATTGCCCCTTTCTCTTTTCGTGTTCGGTTCTAAATTAAAGGCAAAGGGGGAGAAAATTTTGTGTTCTTTTCTTAAAATGCCACACTCGTGTAAGGCAAAAAAGGCAACTTTTGTGCCCTTTGAAGCTTTGTCGATGATGGTTGTTGTAGATGGTTGCCCATGAAAATCAGATGGCTGCTTAAAACGATAATATGATGAAATGCGTGAGCTGGACAAGAACTAGAAGGCAAAAACATGCATTTTCAAAGAGTTGAGTGTAACATCAAACACATTTTGCACCGGGCAAGGGCTTCATTTTTTGGTAGAAACGAAATCACCAGATGCACAATTCACTTGTCAAACATTTTCAAAATTTAAGAAAATCGGAAGGAGCAGGTATGAGAAAATATTTGACCTTTGGAGCTTAAGCTCTAATATACTTATATAAAAAATGGGCGACACGCAACTTTTATCATACCTGGAACTGTTTTCTAGGAGAACACCTCACTTTCAATTAATCATGTTAGTTACAAAAATTAATTTACCTTTTGCTTCTATTTTAGTATAGATAGGTGTTCAAGAATGCGTACTCGACTACATACATACATACATACATACGTACCTACAGTGGGTAGTAGAAATAAGTACACGGTGATTTTTGTTAAATTTCTGCAAGGTTTTAAAGTTAAATTTTATTTGTTTTTCATGCTTTAACCAAAATGATTTGAATCAAGCTTTCAAACTTTATACGGAGCTTAGAAAAAATGCGAGTTTTTTCATATAAGTAACAAATGAAATTTATAAAAATTGGTGTTAATTTTTTATTTTTTTTTTGTTTTGCAAACAGTCTTGCGCATTTTCTTACATAAGAAATTCATGCTTGTATGGAAAAAGTGCAAAAGGCCGTGCATACTCGGAAAAATTCTAGAAAATCAGATTAAAAAGTTGAAATTTTGATGTAAATTTGTTAAAATTTTCTAAGCTCTGTATAAAGTATGGAAGTTTGATTTATATGGTTCTATTTTCAGCATGAACCATATTTGTATGAAAAAAAACCATGTACATATTCATTTGATCTCCTAAAGCTAAAGCCGGAAAATCGATTTTCAGTGTAAAATGCTAAGCTTACACACACTTCAACAGTACAAGAGTTTAGTCTGATTTTACGTTCACTTTTCGTGAATTTTTTTTTAACTCGAAAGTGTTTGAAATACTTAAAATGTGATACTGAAAGATTCGAATCTGGTGTGTGTTTAAAACTAAAACTCATATTATTTGGCACCAAGCGATCTTTTGTTTACTTCATTTTTTTTGTTTGACAATTTTTTCGGTTGTTCATCTGCACTTAATAGATGTTTTCTCATAATTCCGGAAACACAAAACGAGCATTTCTAATATAATTTTAACATGTTGCTTCTGACGGCATTCGAACCTGTAACCTTCTGGGCACTACCAAATAATAGCAAGCACCTCTGCACACTCAGCTACAGTCGAAGTACATATCGATGGTCCTCTGCACATGTTCCGACACAATTCAAAATTCAAAAAAATTAAATCCCCTACTACTGTCGTTTTATCGAAAATACATCAAAATTTTTCAATTAAAGACATACTCATTTTTTATACATATTTAACAACATTAAGCCTTTATAATCAGAGTATGTATGTATATTAAATAATATTAAGAGTTTTCACACAACACTGCATGTTTATATAAAAAATTTTAAATTTTTAGTTGCACATTATTGTTTCAATTGACTTTAAGTGAAGGTTAAACCAATCCCTTCATACTCGAAATTACCTCATTCCTTTGTTTTTTATTCTTTATACACAATTAAGTGCCATAAAGCATTTTAATATCATTAAATATGTCTGTCTGTCTGTTGTCGCTTTCATAAACACCTCACTGTCCTTTTATCGTCGTCGGCTGCCGTCTCTTTGTCTTTTGTTTAAAAAATTCTCTTGCAGCGTTGCTTGCCAAGCCCATACATACATATTTATCCCCCGCCATCCATCCAGCTGGGAATGGCGATTCTCTTGCCTGTGCCCAAAGTTGATAGGGCTGGCTGCCCGTCTGGCTGGATAGCTGACTGAGAGACCGGCAAGTGCTCGTCCCAAAACAGGAAACCACATTTTTTTATAACTTTGTTTTCTTTTTTGCTGTTTTTGCTTTTTTATTGCTTTTTCTTTTGATTTTTTCTTTTCATTTCTATTTCACATTTCGTTTGCCTGCAGTTTTT
>NW_016159759.1:16121-26193 GCF_001687245.7 Rhagoletis zephyria | reverse complement strand
AAACATGCCTGTGAAAAAGCAAAGTCGGAATTTCTATGCTCTCACCCTTTGGATTGTTCTATACCGAAAAAATATACCCTTATTTTTTTATTTCGAAATCAAAAAACATTTAGAGGTTGCACAAAGCGCCCAAAGTTTTCCATGCATCTTATATGGCGAAAAAGAACTTCGTAGAAATGCTAGAGAATAGTTAAAAGTCCATATTTTTTACCAGAAAACTCTGTTTATCTGCAGGAGATTCCCAATAATAATACCCAATTATTTATTTAACCATTTTTTCATTGCAACTGNAAAACACTCATATTCGAAAATGGTTCTCTTTTGTATATAGCAAATCAAATTTCTGGCTGGTATACTTCACGACAAATGGATAAGGATTGAGCCAAGAGCTTGTGTGAGCAAATCCAATTTTTGGCAGCAAATGTCAATTACGCGGTTTTGTACTTTAAACGATGATATGTATGTATGGTATGCTTGTCAGTATGAATGTTTGTACTTAGTATCTGTTGGCTAAGTGTCTACATAATAATCGGTAGACAGATGCCCAGCTTCTGTTGTTAAATTGAGTGAAAATAGATAGCTTAAAAGGGAGTATAGCGCACAACAACGAAATTGTAGAAATCGTCTATCAAAACAAAATGCTAAGAATGATGAAAGAGAAATTTCAAACACATGTGTCAACAGATTGAAAAAATGTGTCTTCATACCTACACCCATATACACATACATTAGACCGTACCAGCTTATAAGCAAACAAAAAAAATCGCCATACACCAGAGCCTAAGTTATTTTTGCAAGAAAATTTCTAAAGCAATGTACGGTATTGGCCAATACAATAGCACCCCAATTTCAAAGTTATATTGTTTGCCATTCATGTTTATTTATTTATTTTTGAGAATTTTCCACTGAAATACAGTTCGTTCTCTAAATAAACCCATATACCCCAGAAGTTTAAAACTTTATGGAAAATTACAAGGGAATTCGACAAATTTTCACCCAAATTTCAAATTTTTTTCTTAGAAGTGTTAGAATTTATTTGAGTACACAGTTTTATAGCCCATTCAATTTTAGTCTAACAATGTGCAAATTTCAATTGGCTAAAAATTACCGTTGATTTTTTTGAATTTTTTTCGCCGAAGGTGTTGCGGGTTTCTTCCATATAAAAATAAATTGTGTTTATTCGTTATATGGAAGTAAATGCGACAAAAAAAAGTTTGAAGCCATTTACAAAACTTGGGTTTATATGAGTTTTTGTTTCAATTGAAAATTCTTAAAAATTAATAATTAAACAAAAGTAGCAAACAATATCACTTTGAAATGGGGTTGTTAAAGATATGGCCAATGCTGTATGTGCCGAACTGAGCGGTGACACCTACATTCGGCAATAATTACTAATTTTTAAATTTAATAATCATACTGGAATAATCAAAATGTTACCTTACCAGGGTGATTCCACCGTCGCTCGCTTTAAATTCGAAGTGAAAGTTTAAGATTAAAAGTCTATTTAAATTATCGTTTGCATGTTTCAGCTTATGAAAAAGATTTTACTTCTTCGAATATATGAACTTAATGATATTTTACGAACCATATTCAATCACATTCTTAATCAAATATATGTACTCCATCTCTTTAGCAGAAAAAACGCAATTTCCATAAAATCCGTTCCCTGGTAAGGAGTATAGTGTTTTGACATATTTTCCATATGGTTTAATAGATTTATAACAACTTATTACTAAATAATTTAGAAATAACCGTTTTGTTTTTTTTCGCTTTCTCTGCCATGTAAATGTAAACTAAAAGTTTAATAAGTTTTGCCGAGCTTTAATTTATTGATATTATGGTGGTAGGAACTGCGATCTGGTGGGTAAGTACTAGAACGGGGTACTTGAGGTCAATAAACTGTGGAATAAAAAATATTTCTCCTTGAGACAAAAACATCGAAAGTATGATATCTTTAAGATCCGATTGTATGTAAATGCCGAGGAAATGGCGAAAAATAGCTCAGAGGTGTCCGACGAACTTTTTTTTCTGGTACGGTCTAATGTACATACATATGTGCATATGTAGATGTATATAGATGCATATGGATGTATGTATGTTTGCAAATATTTTTTGTATGTTTGTAGGCATGTAAATATTTTTGCACACATGCTTAAATTGTAGAACTACAGCATAGTTTGCTTTTATAGTTACTTAACTTGTGGTTTCGAAGACCTAACTCTTTTTGTTGTCTTTACAGACTAATTTAATTTCATTGTTGAACAGCAATTAAATTTTGGAAACGCTTTTAGCAATTTTTTTGAATTGCCGCTGGACTTTTTGCAGTGGCTTTCACAAATGTATAGTAAGTAATATGTATTTCAAAGTTACTGCAGGCTGAGTTTACATACGCACAGCTGAATTTTAATACAAACTTCATTGTCAAGTTTAATCAACAAGCAAAGAACTTACACAATGCAGTAGCTTGTCCATGAGCAGGACTAAAATTTTTGTTGCTCCAAAACTTGAACAACTAACTAGTAATAGTAGGAGAGCCAGTGACAATTTTTCGTCATTCTTAAGCTAAGGCCCTTTATTACCAGAGCTTTACGTTATGTTGAGGGCTCATCCGTGAAATGAGACTCTGATCAGCCGGGTAGCAAATATTTTCAAATGAAATCCTTCGCAATCCTCTTTCATCTGACCGATATTGTGATGCAAATGTATTTGAATAACCTAATTCACTTAATGCAAGTTGAACTTGATTTTGCGAACTCGTGGCAACCCTTCTACGTGTAGTTTAAAAAAAAAGCATTTTCAAAACCATTTCAATCGATAGCCATATCATTGAATTTATATTTTTAAAAGGTGGCAACTCTCTTCGCATTCTAACCTGGATATAAACCTTGCACTATAAGTTTTCAAGGTTTGGATATCAAATAACGATCATTTGGACATTTTTTACTTGCGTATATTTATTTTAAGACTTAGATCTAATCCAATATCTCTTAGCCTAATAAGTATCTCAGTATTCAGTTAAAGAAAATGAAAAAATACTTTGAAAATATAATATTCCTCAGAGTTCCTCAGATTTCTATAAAAAAATATTTTGGAAACAATGAAAAGTCTTTTTTTTTTAATCTAAAAGATAAACAAAATATTTAACATGAAAAATTAGAAAAATTAAAATTAGAATTATTAAGAAATTCGCCGGAATAAGAGTACACATTTTGAGTGTATTGTACTGCGTATACTTGCATACCATACAAAAAAAGCGCATTGAAATAAATACAATATAAATTTGTATTAAAAAACGTGGCAATCTGGCACGAAAACAGTTCTGGATTAATATGATATTCGTATTAAGTTATTTTGGAATATACGAATATCCTAAAGGATAAAACTTATAAGAAAAGCATTGTTTAAGAGCATGCTTTTACTATTTATAAATAGTTATATTGTATCTTGATTTTCTAAAAAAAAACATCATAAATAGATGCTTTTCGAAAATATTTCTAGAATATATCGCTATTTAAAATATGTTCTCTTTGACAGCCATATTATGGTATCTAATTTAATTTCTAACTAATTTCGAATAGGTGGCAACCTTATACGAATATTATCGGTGATGCTGCCTATCTAAAAAACCCTAGGAATGCAAAACATTCACATTTCTGCATCAAAAGAAAATTTTGAAAAAAAAATTAGCTTACGTCTTTTTAGCAGTTGGCAAATTAGTACAGCAAATGATTCTGCAGAAACTTTCTCTGATTTACTACAAAACCCTGTTACCATAACTACTGATTGGCATATTTTTTGTTTTTTTTTTTGTGCATATTTTTTTATATTTTCTGCATACACGAATTTCATAGATTCCGATGTCTACTCTTTAGAGATTTGCTCTTTAACATAAAATTATCAATAATTCAGCTAGTAAGTGTTTGCCACCTCAAAAAACATATCAGAAAATAGTATAATAAGATTCTTTAGTTACACATGTATCTTTACCTCCCTTTTTTCTAAGAAGAACGGAAATTTTCTTCCGTGTGTAAAAAAAAAATTAAAAATCAAACATAGCTGTTGCGATAAAGTTGTTGTACAAATGGCTTCAACTATAACAAACTTTTAGGCTCAATAAAAATCCTATTGTTGTTGTAGTGTAACACTAGACCATACTGTCGGTCCACTCAATATCAGAAAATTTTTAGGAATTGTAACAAGTTTTTACTGGAAATGCATTTAATACTTACTGGAAGTACTTACTGGAAAGGTTATTGAATGGATCTAATATTACTTAACTGGAAACATCAATAATGCTAAGGAAGAAAAATATATAAGATTATGAGAGGTTTTTTCATTGGCACTTTGAACATTTTCCAGAAATTTTCTTATTCGAATCGGGCCAAGAGCAATTGGTTGTAGTAGCGATTTTACGCGCTAATTTTAAATGATACCCTTTAATTTGTTGATAAGAGGCTTCGCTCATCTCTTGCAAAAAAATAAAAATAAACGACTTAATCATTTACTCTTACGGCATTTTGTTATCAATTTCCTGACATGCAACTATAATTTGTCAACAATTAAAGCAAGTGATAATCAATTGTCACATACATTTATATTCATATATATGTATGTACATAGTAAGTATCATTATTAGTGATGGAGAAAGTATCGAGTACCTTTTAGAATCGACTATATGTTTCGGTACTTCAATAATTTTAAGAAAGCGGGATTTTTTAGTACTGACTAATTTTTTTACTTTTTTATAAAAGTGTTTTGTTCTCTTTATAATAGTGTTTATTAACATGTGTCAGTAGTTTACTGTCTTCGCCTATTTTAGATTCGAATCAATAAAAAATAAAATATCTAACAGATACTCATAGTCAAATAGAATACTTCCATCGCTGAGGTATTCAAAATTATATTATGGATCTAAAGCTGATGCCACATAAGACTTTTGCTTAGCTTTGCGTGACAGATTCGCTTTGACACATAAGATGAATTGTATGAAAATGCACATAGATCGTTCAAGCTGCAGCGCAAAGCAAAAAGATAGCCGACTCCCATCTTTTTGCGTGCGTTGACAATCAGCCGGTTTAATATGTAGTTATTTTGTTTCGTCCAAATTTGAGTTTTCATGTAGAAACATAAAACTTAATTTTATTGCAAATATATTTAAAGCAAAATATATAAAATCAACTGCAATGTTTTATGCATTGGAAGCATTGTGCATACTTAAACGTGAAAATTTTCTTCTTTTCAACAGAGTGTTCTAAACGACGCAGGGGTGTAAAAGTGACTAAAATTATGAAAATAAACTTAAAATTGGCAAACTAGGCATTCAATTTACTCAATTCCAATGTTTATACTTATACAGTGTAAGTCAAAATCGTACAGTACCAAGGCATATCGAACAGGTAAGTAGTATCAGTAGAGAAGCTGCTTTGATTTTTTTTTTTTATCAATTAAAGTACTTGGTCTCTAAAATATTCTAAATTTTTAAAATCTATTTGCATGTGAAAACTTTTTCCATACAAAACAAGCGACTGAATGGCAGCTTTTGGAACGTTCACCCAACTCAGCGGCACAAACGTTGATTACTGGAATGGAGCAATGCTTCGAGATGCAAGCAAATTTACAAAGAAAAAAAAGTTGCAACAATTTTTTCCCCAATTTCGGATGAACACTTTAGTGGGAGAATGGATCTGAAAAACGAATCGGAAAACGGATGCAATATCATATTTTAATACGAAATCGTTTCCATTTTCGGATACGTATCCGGATATTTTGCTGGCTGGGATTTGTAATAATAAAAAAAAATCTTAAAATTTCCATCATAATCTCACAGTTTTTATTCAGAATTTCTGGAATTATTTCGGATTTGTAATCAGAATCTTTAATAAAGTGCAAGTTTGAAGTCGCTAGAAATTACCGTTGATTTTTCGCAATTGTTTCTGTTGACGGTGTTTTTAAATTAAAAAAAAAAATCGCAAATTCGGTAATTTTTAGCAACTTGAAACTTGCACTTTATCAGACTGAAACTGAATGGGCTACAAAATTGCATACCCGCATACTGTATATCCAAAGATTCTAATTGACATTTTTGAAATATTGATGACAATTGTTTGAAGTCTGACAATTTTTTTTTTTAATTCGTGAATGTTTTCTTCTTCTTCTTTACTGGCGGATGGATGTGCCAAGTGAAACTAAGTCCTTCTCCACCTGGTCTTTGCAACACAGAAGAATCGGCTGATTTTCTTTATAATTTTTAATTAGTAAACAAATATCTATAATAAGCCAAATCGGTTTTTTTAATGCGCTTCTTCCGTAGGTATAAACGTGGTAATAGATTAAATTATATTTTCAATGAAAACTATTACTAAAAACAAAAAAAAAATAAACATACATAAGTTGCAAACTACATACATATATCCTTTTTAATTTCGGTGTTAATTCATTGATCGCATCTGTATGTATATACACATGAATATAAAAAATGGCCCTGCTACTAAATATTTAAATTCAAGTGCATATCTACGCAGTTATTCATATGAAATATGTACATACATATACATACATACAATATATAGGTACGCAATCATATAATTTTATCAATTAGCACATTCTTAAGTAGCCACTTAATGAGAATTCTGCAAACATTACAATGGATCCGATTCCTGCTTCGCAGGGAAAACAATGAAGTAAAAAAATACGAGCAGAAAACGATGGTAAAAAAAGTCTTTGTAAATGCATACATATAACGGGTGATCTATCTAGACCTTTTTAATTTACATATTTATTATCAGCTGTAAGAACATTCTATGACGTTTACTTTTTTAAAATAATTTTTTTCAAACGTTAAAGTTCTTCTAGGTATAAATGAAGACTATGACGTCCAGTTCTTTCTTAAGTGTTTTGTTTTGATTTAAAAAATAGGTATAGATGGATCACCCTATATATAAAGTTAATCCCATAGTCATGGAAAAAAATGGGGGTTATTGGAAAAGGGGGAATGGAAATACATACATACATATGTATATGAAGTTAATCTCAAGCTTATGGAAAAAATGACGGCTATTTTAAAAGGGGGCGTGGCACCGTGGAACTTGGCATGCAGATTTATGAAATCAATCCCGTTATTATGAAAGAGCCAGGTTTATGAAACCAATCTATTATTTTTTAAGACTTGCACCAAAAAATATTTCGAAAAAATACTAAGATTTACGCGAGCTGGACCGATTTCAAAATATCTCCAAAAATTGAGTTTTTTATGAATAAAAATAGTTTTTTTTTTTAAAGAATCTTTTGAAAAAAATTACCTCAGATGACAAAACAGTTTAAGCTTAAAAAGTTTCCATAAAAATATTAAAATATTAAAAACAAAATTCAACGGAATCATAACAATGAGATTTTTGAAAACCTGAATAACTCAACCACAACTTTATCGATAAAGACTTATGAGGTATCATTGGAAGGGTATGTATTTTGCTCCCTTCCTCTTTGCAAATAAACTGATTCAAAGTATAAAAAGAAGGGTAAGATGAATGAAATTATACTCCTTCAAGTTCAATAAAGATGTGTTGGTATTAAAAAAAAAATTAATTAATTAAAAAAGTGGGACGCGAATGAATTTCTTTGCACAGAAAGAAAAAGGGTGAGAAAATATCTTTCCACTAACACCGCATAAGTAAGTATTAATAATAATATTTTCATGCAGGTTTTTGAAGCTTAAACTGTTTTGTCATCTAAGGGGATTTTTTTCAAAAAATTCTTTATAAAACTATTTTTATTAAAAAAAATCTCAAATTTCGGAGGTATTTTCAAATCGGTCCAGCTCACGTAAAACCTATCTAATATTTTTTCGAAATATTTTGGTCAAGTCTTCAGATGTAATAAATTTGTGTATCTAGTCTCGGCGGAAAACCCGCAACTTTTTAAGTGATGGAGTCTAATGTACATATGTACATATGTATGTACCTGCATATACAAATACACTGCTCCTGGTGTTGTTGTAATGAAGCGGTTTTGGGAATTAGCTGTACTTTGTTAACATTGGTGTAATTTTCTTGATTTTGTTACACCGTATCATTTCTTAAATTTTTTCAAGGGTGATCCTGAAAGAGAATAACACCTGAGAGATGTTTTCTTTTCCACACTTGCTCCAAGCGCAGCAAATATCACAAAAACAAATTTATGCAAAGAAATGAGTAAAAAAGTGCGTCCATGCAAAGCAAAATACGCTAGAGCAGAGAAACAAAGAAAAATAAAACAAAACATTAAAGCAAAGAGAAACAAAAGGCGGAAACGGCGTAGCTGATGAGTGAACGATTTTCCGGGGCCGTGGCTGTGGCTGCAATGACGAACGCCTCATCAGAATTCAGCGTCACAGATTCGAGGAAAGCAAACGTGATTCATAAGAAAATCCGCATGTTACCGCACAAAAACATTTCCACTACAGATGCATTCACATACTATATATGTACTTATGTATGTATACTTCCTAGATATGTATGAATTAAGGTGTGCTATATGTACGTACCAAGTCCGATACATACAAAAAACTGATGAGTAGCGTATATAGTATGCGGGTGGTTGTTTAGCACCGGCAGCCATCTATATCATTGCCACCACCTGCGCAACTGGGGGTTGACAGTGGCCACCCAGAGTCGGTATATTTATGTACATACCCTGCAGTGAAAAGCCAAACCAGTCAGTAAAAATACTAGTTCATTAACTAGTATGTGCTAAAGCAATGTAGGTGGCGTTCGACAATTTCGAAGAACTTAAGCGTTCAGCGAAATCTGCCTTTGAATCGTCAAAGTTAAAACTAAAACGCAATTAATTCCGTTTCTTACAAATGTCGGCTGTGTCGTCGCGTGTAGACTATCGGTTCTGCTTCTGAGATCGCTGGTTCGAGTCCACTTGGAGGTGGTAACAATTTTTCACGTTAAATCAATGTAAGTGAATATAATTACATATTTGAGATCTAATTTGATTGCAAAAAAACATATGTACGTATGGTAAGAATACTTGTATCATAAAACAAATAAATTAATAAAAAAAAAAATAATTTAATTAAATTTAAAAATTATAACAAATATCCTTAATAAAAAAATAAAATAAAAATAAATTTATAAAACAAAATTGTTTTTAAATTAAATTTAAAAATTACATCAAAAACCTTAATAAAAAAATTTCCCCCGCGCTAGGACTTGAACCATGGACCTCAGGAATGCCACACCAGTACTTTGCTCTGTCGGCCATTGCCACTCTTGGAGCGCGAGCGAGCAAAATGGCATACTTATGCTTTATGAATTGGCGGATTATCTAACCAACTGGTATGATGTTACTAGTATTTATGTTAGTGGACGCTGATGCATAGTCTGACAACTGACATCTCGTAGGACATCGCCAGTCGCTATCATGGGCAAACTGGTAGAATTTAGTTCACAACGAGTAGCTTTCCCTGCAGGGTATGAATGTATGGGAGTAGTCGGCTTTTGGGCGCGTTCGCAGTACTTACCAACGCCGTATTTGTTGTTGGATGATATCCACATTTTGGCACTGCTGCAGAGGCGACAGAGACGTCACGCCCGACGCTGCCTGCTTGGAATTATTAACTTATAGTAGGTAATAATAATTGCAAGCCTTTGCTTACTTTGCTTTTCACTTTGGAGCTTTTGCTGTTTAATAGCACAAAGAATGAGACAATTTCACATTTTTCGAAAACACTTCTCAACTTTTTTACTTTTAACTATGTATTATTATTTTAACAGATTTTTATTTTTGTTGATTTATTTCCTTATTCTCTTTTTCTTATTGGAATTTTCACTTTGTTTTCAGCTTCGCATTCGTCACTTAATTGCACTTTACGCTGTTTTGCCCCTCGCGCAATTGCACTGTGCTTTACTTTTTCGTTTTATCCTAAATTTTAATTTGCGTTATTTTTCGAATTAATTTTTACACATTAAATTTTTTATTATACATTTGTAGATATATATTTTTAATTACATCGCACCAATACCGTTATAATTAAAATCACCTTCACAATTTCCACGCTGGAGTTGGAAACGACAAACAGGCCACCTACCTA
>NW_016159759.1:0-12349 GCF_001687245.7 Rhagoletis zephyria | reverse complement strand
AAAAAATTTAACAAAAATTACAAATTAATGAAAATTATGTGAAGATTTACCATATTTTCGTTTATTTGCTCACAAAGAACATCACATTTCATGTTGCTCAACATTGTATTATGTTATCAACATTAAATTCAACAGAATTTTTACATTCCGACTTGAACTTTTCTAACGCTGTTAATTTTTCGTCCGCGAATAGTTTCCACTTTCAGTTTGCACCTTCTCTATCTATCTAAGTTCTCTGGTAGTACATACATATCGACTAATTAGAAAATCTATTTGATTTCTTTTTTATGAGGTTTGTGTCGCAACTACATTGAATATGTATTATAATTTAAAATTTGATTTCCTTCCTCCCTGTGTTTCTGCCATCACCAATTCCGTATCCTTAGTCGTATTTCAACTTTCGCTAGTGTTTGGTGCTCGTTTTTCTGCTCTTCGGTTCTAGTAAAAAGTTTTATTAAATTGTGGTTTAAATTAAGTATTTAAGTCCAAAAATATGTTTTGTTAGGTGTTTACAGTGTAGTTCCGATTTCAATATTCTATAATGCAGTGTTTGTGATGAAGTGCAAGTGCAAGCATATTAAATATAAAGTTATACGGCCGATGCGCCGCTAGTGAAGTTTGCCAATATGGCGGCGCATGAGCAAAGAAAAAGGCTTTCGCGCAGCATGGTTAGTGATAAGTGAAAATGCTAACATATTTTTGAATGCATACAAAGGTATGTTAATACATATTTATGTACACTGTATACATAACTACATACATATCGATGGCCCTTTGCAATAACGACACAACTCTAAACTAAAAAAAAAAAAACTATAAAATAGTGTTGCCAGATTTTTTTTTCCAGCCGTACGGGACAATGGCATAATTTGTCCCAAAAAATACGGTATTTACAAAAATTTAACGGAGGAAATGAGAAATTAAGGACTATGAACCATATATTAACAAAGGTGATCAATTTCAACGAAGTAATGCTCAGATTAGTTATAAGCTTATGATAAATTTCGTTTATTTAATGGCAACACTTTATAATTTACAAACAAATATGTATGTACGTAAACGTATACAGCCGTATCCTGAATTTCGACCGAAAAAAATCACCCGAAAATTTTTCATCCGCCCATAATAAATACCCGTAAACAAAAAGTAAAAAGTAAACCAGTTCGGGTAAAATGAAGCTCATGATAAGGCTGATAATTAACAAAACCATAAAAACAAAGTAAGAGATACAGCTGCGGTCAAAATAATAGCAGCAAAATTCAGAATGTTGCCGTTGGCAACTTATCTCTATTTATTTATTGTTAATAGTTTTCATTTAAAATAAGAGACGATCCATATCAGATACCACATAAATAAAATTTTCAAAACTTGCATATATGTAGTTCACAAAAATTAGTTTCATAAAAATTTCGATATTTTTAATTAGATTTCCTAGAAAGGTTTGGAGTATGCGTTTTATGGCTCATTCAATTTCAGTACTATAAAGTGCTAGTTTCAAGTCGCTAAAAATTACAATTGATTTTATAGATTTTTTTGGAGGGCGTTGCGCATTTTCTTCCATATAAAAGTCAGTTTTGTTCATGCATAATATGGAAGAAAATTGGCAACACCCTCCACAAAAAATAAAAAATAAAAATAAAATACAGAGTTGCGTGCAATAATGCTTGCCAATGACCTACTTACAATAGCCGCGTTAAACCATGGCGATGTTGAGTAGCAGTTTGCAGGTTGAAAAGAATAATGAAATTGTCGAAAATAGTGAAAAAGTCTTGTCCCGGCGGAACATTTCAAATTTAATGCAAAATACGGGACGTCCCGGTAAATACGGGATATTTGGCAACGCTACTACACACAGTGACACATGTCTCTAATCATTGCTAAATATTTATGACTGCTTTATAAATATTTAGTAAGGATTAGAAACAGATTAGACATTAGTTGGGTCTTTTTAGTTTTGAGTTGTACGGTTGTACGCCGAGGGCCATCGTTCGTATGTATGTATGTATGTATGTGCGAATATTTGTATGCGTGTGTTCATAATTCGTAACCATATTGATGAGGTCTCGCATTTCTACGCTTATAAATTGCCTTTTAATTTGGTCAAAAGAACGGGTAAGTCCCAAGAAATGCATATTTTATATTTTTTTACATTTTTATTTGACCTTGAGTGAAAAATTCGGATATTAATATGTACTAGAGATTTAGATATTGCGGCGGCGCACATAGGAACGAATTGATAATATAGGACAACAAAAATGTTTCGAACATCATGTAAAAATGTGTAGATTGTTATAAAGCTTGGTATCCGGAGATTTTCGTCGTCACTGATTTCGAAATTGATATTATATTTTCAAAAATTCCAAATGGCGGAGCGAATATGGCATCCCGAACAATAGGCGTTTTACTTTTAACGCAATGCATTACCTTTTGAACCAATTTTGAGTTTTGAAAATTCAATTTAAATTTCGTAATCAAAGATAACGAGGATCCCTGAATACCAAGTTTCATACAAAATATAATTTAAAAAAAAGTCCACCATATTGGATCCGCCATTTTGAGTTTTGAAAATTGAATATCAATTTCGAAACCAGTGACGACGAGTNGCCATTTTGAATTTTAAAAATTTGATATCGATATCGAAATCATTGAGAACGAAAACCCCTGAACACCAAATTTCATTGAAATCTATCAAATACATATGGAGTAAACGTTTTTGTCCTCCTATATTCTCGATTCGTCCCAATAAACGACTTAAGAAAAATATGCTCTATTTAATGAAGGGGGAAAAGAGGAGACGTTACCTAAAAGTCAAAATTTGTGTGTTACATTGTGGACTAGTTTACAAGGAGTATTGGAAAGTTATTTGTGATAAGATTTAAAGACTTTTGGTTTTCTATTTTTGTCGTCGTAATTAGTCACTTTGTCCTTGTCTCAAATAGCGCCGGCGCATCTGACCATTAGTCACATACCAAAGAACATAGGAAACCAATTCTTGTTTTCAATTTCGCAAAATACTGCTAAAAAACTCATAATATATATTAGGAATCGATGCATGTGCTTGTTTATTGAAATACTTTAATTTAAAAAACTATCGATTAACCCTTCAGGTAATAAACTATCTGTACCGAATAACTCCTCGGCCATAATTTTGTTTCAAAATGGTTAGAAAGCTTATCACTTCACTTTGCCTTCCAAATCACTCCGAAACATTTCACACCAAATTTACAGTACACCATTTCGCACATTTTCGTTTCAGACCACAAACATTGTTTACTTTTTAATAACAAAATAAACAACTTATCGTTGTCAAAGATTAGTGCTTTTTGAATAATTTAGTTAAATAATTAATATAATAAATAAGTAAAATATTACTAGGCTGGCGATTTAGTGCGTTTTGGACCCTGTAATTGCTCTTACAAAGGAACTACACCCCATAAAAGTTTTCTGTCAATAACATTAAAATGGTTAACAATATTAACCTTTCGCCATCGGAATATAATTATGAGGGTTGAATTGCGTTAATTGGTACCCCTCCCGACAATTTTGGATGCAAGTGTACGATATATCCCAGTGTTAGCAAAGTGGTCGAAAATTTATAGCCGCACCATATGTTGACAAGTTTTAACCTACTTTTTTTATTATTTCATTTTATGTATTTGTTTTTATAAAAATATAGTTCATTCTTTAACAAAACCCTTGTAAATCCAAGATCCAATTCTGTGTAATATTAAAAAAAAAATATTAAACAAAAATTTAGAGCTTTTTAATTAGATTTCTTAGAAAGATTTTGAGTAGATATGCAGTTTTGTACTCCATTGAATTCTAATAGTAGTAAAGTAGAATATAGTACACGTTCCAAATAGCTTAAAATTACTCCTGATTTTTTAGAATTTGGTTGTCGAATATGTTACGGTTTTCTTCCATATAAAAATAAATTGTGTTTATTGGTTATATAGAAGCAAATGGGACAAACGAAATTAAAAAAATTAACGGCAATTTTTAGCCATTTGAAACATGCACTTTATTCTACTAGAATTCAATAGACTACAAAACTGCAAACTCAAATTCTTTCTTTCGAAGAAATCTAGATTTATATTAAAGAATGAACCATATTTTTATAAACAAATTACAAAAATTAAAACAACAAAAAAAAATGTTAATACTTGTCAATATGTAGTGCGGCTATAATTTTTCGACCACTGTATATCATGCATATTTTGTACATTAATTCAGACGCGCCGAACGCCGCGGCCGCCACCACGCCGATGTTTGCATGACTTGGCGGCGGCGAGCGACAAATGATCAAACACGGCGGCGGCGCACAGTGTTTCGACTATATGGAGGCAGGTAGAAAAAAGTCATGGTGACAGTTGGTAAAAAAAACCGGTTTCACTTAGAGAGGGAATAGTAAAAGTCATAAGTACCAAATTTTACATTATTTACTCATCCCCCTTCTTCACGAACGATACATTTCCAAAAAAATACGGGAATGGGCGCGATACCGACTAATCAGTTTAGTTGCGGCGCTGAACCCATTACAGAAAGTGTTTCTTTTTCAATTGTAATTAATTATCTAAATGTCGTGTTTGGTATTTTCCTATTTTCTTACCAAAAAATTTACTTTGAAATGTAGATGCTAAAGTTATTAGTAAAAAAAAGTGTGAGTACCGGTCCGTCAGGTCTTGAAATTAGACTAGTATTTTAGAGAATTTTTTGTAGTTTTCGTATATATAATTTGATCTTTACGCGCGACCTTGCAAATATATGTAATTTTTGATTTTCTTAATTTTTGATTTTCAGCTTCTTTTTGCATAATTTAGCGAAAAGAATTTTTCAAACAATGAAAAATCCCACCAGATATTGGGAAAAAAACGAGTATTGACACCTAAGTCATTTTATTGTATAACCTTTGTTTTCTGAGAGTGGAAAGCAAGAAACAAAAATTAACCATAATTCCATCACATTTAATAACTGGGCCCTCATTTTTTGTTAGTTTTGGACGTTATAGTAATCTAATCTTCCCCATATTTTATATTTAGGTTTTGCTAATAAAATAAAGACTACAAACTAAATTTCATCGAAATCGGACGAGATTTAATGTTTCCGCCCACAAGAGTAGAGGGCGTGGCAATTATTCCTTCTTTACAAAATTTCATAATTCTCTATTTCTAAGTAAAACTAGAGCACATGTCAAGTTTCAGTGAAATCGGTGCAGGTGTACTATTATTTCCATCTGCCTCCATATAGTCGAAACACTGTGCGGCGTGGCTCGGCGGCGTAAACCTCTAATACATACATACATGTTATGGAGACATTTAGAGGCACTGAAGTAAAATGCAGGAACTAACGAATTAATATCGCTCATTTGCTACCAGAATTTCATATCCAAACAGAATTTTTTTTTTAGATAAGTATGATGCAGAAATTACCGCCACTTCTTCTTCTATAGACTAAAATGGATTGAAACACTAAACTGTTGTGTAAAAATTGTATGGCTGAATCGATTAATAACAGCTCATTAGAAGGAAATGTGTCTAAATTTTACTGTGGCTCTGCAACGGTAAACCGTTTTTCTCGAATTTTTAATTTTTTGGATTATGACACTCTTGCAGAAATTAAGTGATAATATCTATGAGAATATGTGAATATTTATATTGTGTATTTTCATTAGTATGTATGTATAAGATCGACATCAACCTTAACCGAATATGAAAATCCGAATATGAAATATTTCAATTCGATTTCGGTATGGAAAATCCGTTTTCGGACGAAAATTCTTTCGAATCGACTCACATAGTAACCGCCCAGATTTCTGTGAACGAAAATCGGGATATTTTTAAAGCATCGAATCCGAACCTATAATTTTATTTTTAGAATAAAAAGACATATCAGATTTAATTAAAATGAAACAAATAGAAAAAACTTGAAAAATTTATACACATTATATGTACATGGAAAATCCTTTGAGTCAGGGACTTTTCAATGAAAAAATCATTTTTTTTTTTCAACATAGTAGCACATTTTTTCATAAATGATCACTTGTGAACCCAACTTAAGTGCATTATAAGCCGCGTAACTAATATTTTTTAATTGCTACTTAATTTAAACCATATTTTCAAAATTGTTTTCCATTTGCCCGGTCAAGTTAAATTTGCAAGGTTGCAGTAACTCGCAAAAAGCTGAAAAATGGTACGTATGTTACGAACGTCATTATAAATGAAATTTGAAAAGTCCTTATCGATCCAGATCTGTAAAAAAATTATTCAAGGTCAAAGGTCAGATAAATTGATGTTTACAATTTTTCAGGTTTATCATAAAAATAGGTAGGACAAATAATTAATCTAGCTTATTAAATACTTTGAATCAAAATTAATTTTTTAACAGGTGGTAGTATAAAAAATTTAGTCTTTATCCCAGGTGCCACGGGTCCTTTCCAAGAACCCACATTTTTTCCTTGAGTATAGTATTGATTTCATATATCTCCATACCAGTACTCTACCACAAATACTTTCACAAGGAGTTCCCACGCCCCTTTGTCTAAGCGGGATAAAAGCTACCCTATATTTTAATTTGGGCTAAATGACACCAGTTACACAGACCCAAATACGCAAACACAAAATATTACACCAGGGCTTATGAACCTTTTCGCCCTTGATTGGTTGTGCTCAACGAAAAACCAATATTATGTACAAAATTGCACACTGATCACGCAAGCTCATTTTATTCCTCAGAACCTACAAAAAAAATGTCTGAAAACGCCGAGCTTTAGGACTGACCGCTCAAGAAGTTATACCCGTCTCAAAAGACTTCCCCAATCGGTATTATTTTTATAGTTTCACTAAATTCAAATTAGTGTCGTTTAATTAAAACACGTAAGTTTTAAGCAAAAAACAAAACCGAATTCAATTATCATATACAAATTTAAAATCTTCGTTAATTTCTTCATGATCCGATGATCGGATTACCAATCAGTACCATTTTATTATAAATAGTTATTGAACTAAGATTAACTACCAAATAAAAGTATATATATATTTTATAATATAAATGGCGCTAAAATTCGCAAATATTTTATATCTTCTCTAACAGATTTCAAAAAAGTACCAAACCTGAAAGTTGTGTACCAGTGTACCAAATCCTTATGTACATATATATGTATATGTATAACAGTGATAAAATCAAATCGTTTCTAGCGCAGCTGTTACTTAGTTGGTATGTTTTTGTTTTCTTTGTTTAATAAAACTGAATATGACTGTACATATGTCCTACATGTGTATGTAGTATAATTATTCTAACGGCACTCGCTGTGTTGAAATAGGGAATCAAAATTAAATTCAAAAATGTAAATTTTATTAAACTCAATATCGCAACGAGTGTACATAGTGTATAAAAAGTGTTGGTTCCAATGTTAACCAGTCCGTATGGGCAACACACAAGAAATTAGAAAATGCCTCTTTACACACTCCCACATGCAAACCGCATATTTCATATTTATTGGCGTTTACACACCTTTCAAGACATACGTATGTATGTATGTAAATATGTATATGTAGTTCATGTAAATGTATGGCTTGAAGTTGCGACACTGAATATCTACTTCGATAGCAAGTGCTACCAAATGGGTGCACATAAATTTATTGCCTGGCAAAGCATCTACGCGCTTCTTCTTCTTCTGCATTCCCTGCTGCTTCTCTTTCATCCTCAACACCTACAATAAGCTGCTGTCCGTAGTGTGGCATGTCGAAAGTTAAAATTGATTGGAGTATCGTTGCGTTGCCACAAAATCGATTTCCAGTCACCTAACAACTTCAGGCAATTTTCTAAAAGGAAATCACAGAAAAATTCAAGGAAACGAATGCCACAACGCTGACGATGGTGACTTGCATTGCTGGAACAAACTCTACCAAGTATGTATGTATGTACATATGTGTGTTAAGATGTGTTGTGTCAAACACTTGCAAGTACATCTGAACATAGCAATTTATTTACTTTTACACACTCATACACAAATGTATTGAAGAGAAAACAGTGGCTTAATATGTTCGCACAACCGCAAGAACAGTTTCGCCGTTGTTACCCATGGATCTATCAACACCGGAAATTCATCGAATGTTAAAAAAAACACGCATTTCCGTTGCAAACAAGCTCATCGATGTACTATTTAGTACAACCTACTTGGGGACACACTACATACAAGTAACGTACATATGTATGCATGTATGTACATATGTACATACCTGACCGTGTCCACTTGTTCATGAACATACCTTGTGCTGTTTCTTGCTTGGCGCTATACTTGTAGTACATCTATAGCTGTTCTGTGCAAATAAACTATTTGGAAAATTGTAAAATTTTTCGGATATGTAGATCCGATATCTACATTAAAAATTTAATAATAGGTTAGTTAGAATTTTAATTAAAGCATAGACAGGCATCAGCGTTGATCCGAATCAAATCGTTAATTCGGAATGATCTCTGGAATTAACTGCAGTTGACCGGGATTGAGTCCTAGAGTTAATTCCCAAACTTAACTCGGATCAAGGGAATTTTCGATGACCACAATGAGCTCACTGAGTAAACACATACGCATATAAAGAAGTCGATCCCTTTATCCCCGTTAGCCGAGTGGTGAGAGCTATGTGCTACAAGTCTGCAGATCCCAGATTCGATCCTCGGTTGAAGCTATTGCCAAAAAAATTGTTGTTTTTATTATTTATTTTTTTATATATTTTTTTATTAATATATTTAATTTTGCTTTATTTTATTTTCTTTTGTTTTATTTTATTTTACATTATTTATTTTATTATTACTTAATTTAAAAGTTTAGAGTTTAATTTTGCAAAAAAGTCAAAAACAGCTAACTTAAAACGACATACAAAAATATAAAGTTATAATTGAATGAATTAAAAAATTAATTGAATATTCTACCCTGCCGCGGGATTCGAACCTACGATCTCGTGGCGCGGTAATTGGCATTCCTGCCATCTGTCAAGGCACAATTTTGATCAGATCAATTGCGCCGTTAATCCGGATCAACGTTGCCGTCTGTCTGTGGACTAAAAATTATATCAGAAAATAAGGCATCGTAAATAAAATAGAAACATATAAAAATTTAAGAGTACCGTTAATTTCCAATGATCGGATCTAAACCAAATTAGTATTGGAATTTTGAATTATAGAAATCGGTTAACGTGGTCCAAAGTACTTAAATGTTGCTTAAATGGAAACAAATAACTCCACAACAAATTTAGCCATTCAATGGTGCGGGGGTCGTTTTTTTTTTAATAGCCACTAATAATTGTTTGTCTTATAAAATATGTTTTTATTTAATATTAATTTTTTTATGGAATCCTAGGGGTGAGAGAATTAAAATTTGGACTTAACTTTCTTCACATGCATTTTGGGCCATTCCAATGTACGTACATATTCATATACGAGCGTACATTTAAGATGAATCAATAAAAAATCAATTTCAAACGGAAAACAAAACCAAGAATTTAAATTCTTAATACCAAAATAATTTTTTATTGCTACATTAGCACATCCTCGATATTTTTCTATAGTTTTTCATTGATTCTGTATGCATTTACTGAAGGAATTTGATATGTGTTTCAACGAGAAAGTGCCGCTTCACACAAGTATGCATACGTATGTATGTATGCTGTTTCATTAGTCCACTTTTAACCGAGATCCTAATCCTTTAGCGAAACTCACGTTTGAGGCTTTTGTCAATCACGAACGAGACGGGCTTTACTGCCAACTGACATTTAGTATGCACAAAACAAAGCAAGTATATACAGACATTTGATTTATGTATATTTGTACACACGATTTATGCACTTGTGACTTTGTGACCCATACATACACCACTCTGTTCACTGCATACTCGTATGTCGATGGAGAACTAAACAAAATAAAATTATTTCATTTGGCTTATGAACATCTCAACCGTGCAGGGGGTTAGTGTTAGCATATTATGAATCAAGGATGCCGTCAACAAGTGTGTGTATGCACGTACATTAGGCGGAATGGCGAACAAACTTTCTAAAAAACACATTACCTAGTTTGGAAACTTTTTTACAGCGAATTTTAGCGTGACGCCTTACAAATACATAGCTTTTTGCATAGCTTTTTAATAATGACCCGAATTCAAAGTGGAAAATATCTTTGAAAAGATAATTCTGAGTACTGCATATCCTTTAGGTATTAGTGTGGGCCAGTTAGCTAAATTAATTTCTACAACTACTATGGGTATATTCAGTTTTGGTTTCAATAAAACTAAACCATTTAGATTGTGTTGGATTCTTCGCCTGTGAAACGTAAAACTAAATTAATATATATTTACTTATATATGTAGTTATGTTGATCATTAATCCTTTATTTTAAAGGACAACTACCTTTTACTACGGCCAAAGTCATTATGCGGAGCTAAAGGTTATGGTCAGCGTCAGCCAATATAACCAGTATCCTAAATTTAGATATGACGTTTTAGACGCAGCCTCTCTTCGTGTTGTCAAAGCGTCTTGGCTAATCTCTGGTATTTTCCAGGATTTGGCGAAAATCTGGAATTTTTCTGAGATCATACAGATAAGTTCTAATTAGTTTTTTATGAAAGTCTTCTGCATTTCAAACAGTATCATCAATAGGATGTGAAAAAGGCATGTACGGTGACAGAGACAATTGCACTTAACAAGCGTGCATCTATACATTAGACTGAGTTCATTTTCGTCAAGCGTAACATATTTGATGCCATTCAATTGCATAATGCCGAAAGTGGTTTATAGCCAAACAAAATTTTAAAAGAGAAAACAGAAATTCGTCCTGAAATATGCCATTCGAAAGCTTTTGGGAAGAATACTTTTATAGCCGTCTGTTATTCGATTTCAGTCTCTTCTGTAGGAACTACCTAATCCCGGTGCTTAACCCATTTGAATACTGCATTCGTTTCAAATACAATTTTGGCCTGCATTTCTTACTACCAGCATCTCAAGCTCTTGTCACTCACGTCTTTCTACCTTTCATTTCATCGCCTTAAAAAGACGTATCTCGTCCCTACGCTTGTAACGGTATCACGCAATTGTCAGTAAAATCGGACTATACAAAAATAATGTATAAAGAAAACATGATTTTTGGCCATGGCCGGGGGAGGTTTTTAGTGCACTAAACTGCTTTATATGTACTATGTAAGCTTTGCGAAATGTTTTTGTGGGGTCGATGCGTCCTAATGCCCGTAAACATGCGCCCATACATATAAAGATATCCATGTATGTATTCATATTTTGTAATATGCTTATCTGCGAGGATACTGGATAAAGTAAAAATTGGAACAACCGTTTGCTATTGCCTTAAAATTTAAAATGAAATTGGGAAAAAATATATTTACATACTTCTTGTGTTTGGATCTCGTTTTCCTTCCATTGGAAGCTTCAAGGAGAAAGAGTAATGGCCACAAGGGACGATGCCGTATAAAATATACTCACATATGTATGCATGTCGATGTATTAAACCAATAAAAGTTGGCCAAGTTCTTATACGCCAAAATTCATGCATGTGTGCGTCAAAGCTTGTTTGTCCATATTGCACTTACGTAAATATATTTTTATATGTGAATTCATATGTATGTATGTATGCATGATAGGGTGGTCCAAAAACGCATGTAAAAAAGTAAAGTCGGAATTTTTATGGTATCATGCCCTACGATTGTTCTATATCGAAAAAAGTATACCCCTATTTTTATTTTGAAATCAAAAAATATTTGGAGGTCGCTCAAAGCGCTCAAAGTTTTCCATGTATTTTGTATGGGGAAAAAAAAGAACTTTTCGTGGAAATGGTATGGAATTTTTGAAAATCAATATTTTTGATCGGAAGACTCTGTTTCTCTTCAACAGATTCCCAATAATAAAACCCAATTACTTTCTCAACAATTTTTTCTTAGTAGCCAAAACCCCTAGAAAATGCCAGAAAATGCAATGGGGGGGGGGATAAATTAAAAATCTTCATTATTAAAAAATGGTTAAATAAATAATTGGATATTGTTATTGGAAGTCTCCTGAAGAGAACAAGAGTATTCCGATCGAAAAATATTGATTTTCAAAAACTCCATACCATTTCCACGAAAATTGGTTTTTTCCCCGTACAAAATACATAGAAAAGTTCGACTTTACTTACTTTGGACCACCCTAATGTATATACAGACATGTACACAAAAACTTTGCCACTAGTCTTTCATATGCACAACTGATTTGCATTTGAGAGATATTGGTATATGTGGATCTACTTTGCAGTGGCTCTGGAAACTTTTAAGTAAGCGGCATGCACAAACGCAAGGCCTAAAGGAAGAGATGAATAG
>NW_016159758.1:76223-77553 GCF_001687245.7 Rhagoletis zephyria | reverse complement strand
CCCGGTTAATTGATTTCCCCGTATAATTGGTTAAAAAAATGTGGCATTGTTTGTTGCGCATTTTCTTCCATAAAAAACTATTCTTTTTTTTCATACGAAAATTATCCAAAAATTGTGAATAAAAAGTTTCAAACTTTTTGTAAGTTTGATTAATTAAGATTAATTAATAAACTTTGTGCAAACTTTGCAATTTCATCTAAGTAGTTTCTGGTGGATCGAACTATTTTTTAAATGAAAATTATTAGAAGTAACTAAACAAAAATACATATATTGCAAACAATATCATTTTAAATTTTGTACCTATTATTATGACCATGAGGGTACATACATATGTATATGCCAGGCACGTGTAGGAATGGCACGTAAGCGTTTAACAACCTACATACAGACGCACATGTATATTGTAAAAATATATCCCTTTTCGAAGCAAGGCAATTCGAAGGCAGTGGAAAAGGCCAACAATTTAAAAAAAAAGAAAAACAGAATGAAACTGGATCACAAATTTTAACTTGGTGTTTGTTCTCCCGACGCCACTATCCAATTTGTATGTAGAATCGCCCGCTGATTCCAAAACTCTAGTTAATTTTTTTATTATATGGATAAGTTTTCGAGATATTTTCAATTTATTTACCATTATACAACTCAAAACCAAAGGGTGGTTCAACTTTGTCACTTATATCTCATGAACCAATTTAACAAACTGAAAATGGAATACGACAAATGAAAGCTAACAAGATTTTCCATAAACCGACTATACACCATTTCCGATAGGACTGACAAATTAATTAATATTTTTTTTTTGTTATGCTAAAAATAAAAAATCAAATTTTATCGGGAGAAAAATTAAAAACTAACAGGTTCTGTTATTTTAAAAATAAATCATGTTACTAATGAAGCAAATCGATGAATAAATAAAGAAGTGATGCGTGGTCAAAAGAAAATCCCCGAGTTTTTTTTATGAGAAATGAGCAGGAAATGATGTTACTCATACGCCATGTACACCTAAGTAGCTCGCTTTTATGCTCATATTTCATACGAAAAATCTTTGCACATTTACATTTGACCACTCATTATTTCTTTATTTATCTATCGATTTTCTTCATTAGTAACTTGATCTTTTTTTGTAACAGAACAGAGTTTAGCACAAAGGCAAAATTTGACACAGAACCTGTTATTTTTCAACATTTTTCTTCTGTTAAAGCGTTTTTATACCCGAGCGCACTTGTGCACAAGGGTATTATAACTTTGTTCACATAACGGTTGTTTGTAACAGGCAAAACGAATCGAGATAGATATAGACAAATGTATACATAAATGATCAGAATGAAAA
>NW_016159758.1:38621-73221 GCF_001687245.7 Rhagoletis zephyria | reverse complement strand
AGAACACAAAATGCCTGCGGCTATTTCAGCTATGTAGTTTATATATACACGTATGTATGTGTGTGTGGTACTCAGAGGACAACTATGACCTGAATATGAATAATACTTATTTGCATTTAGTATTCACAACTTCTGACATTGTTGCAAAGTAAACCAAACCAACTAAAGGTGCCCCCTTCAGAAAAGGTTGATACTAAAAATAAATATTCCACTTATTAATTGTTGTAAGAGATAAGCTGGACTGCAGATAAATGCAAAACGAGGTTAAAATCAAAGGAAAGTTAAAGCGAACTCATGCAATATCTGCATATATGCACATAAAATAAAAGTGATTAGCCTAAAAAGGCTGGCATTTACTTATTTACAAGTATTGTTAAAAGCGCTACAAAAAATAGTTGAACTCAAATACTTATTTTACGCTTAGTTTGCTTTAGACTTAAATATACCTACATATAGCCCACTTTGTTCTTTGGATTGCTTATGAATCCAAATAGTATTCTTTTAAGGCCGTGGCACAAAACAATGTTACACTGACACATATTCGGGTCCCATTCAAAACAAATGGTTGTCTACAAATCTACATACGACAGAGTAAGTACATACAATAAAGTTTAGTACGTATGCATATATATTGTACACGTATAAGTATATAACAGCATTAACAATTTTAACGCATAATGAAATTTCAAAGCGATTTTCTAAGAACGCATGTATGTATGTGTATTTCATTCGACAATTCGTTCCTTCCTCTTCCTGGAATCACATAATAAATACGTAGCTTGGAAGCGATGCCGAGCATATAATACTTAAGTGAAAGAAATTATTTCCATGCACACTCTACACAATTACTTGCGTTGAATTTTTGGCGTTGAATTTTTTTAAGCCCTAAGCAGTTTAATCTTTTACATTTATGTTATAATATTTCAAGCTGCTTCTGAAATACATGCAAACAATTTGTTCCCGGATTTTTCAGAAAGTAAGTTCGAAGATAAAAATATTTTGCTAAATAAGTTGATAAATTTGATACATTTTTTTTTTGGGAGGTGGAGGGTACGGGAGCATTTTAAGTACCGGGCCTGAATTTCCTCTTGGCGGCCCTGTATGTATGTATACTGCAATCATTTTATAATTTTTTAATAACACAGGTTTACAGCAAAAATGTTCTATGGATGCCACTATCCAATTCCTATGTAGAATTGCTCGGTGATCCCGAATATCGAGTTAATTTTTTTTCTTCGGATACGTTTTCGAGATATTTTCAATTTACCGTTATTCCACTAAAAGCAAAAATTTGTTCCTTTTAATCACGTATATTTTACGAACCAGTTTAAAAATATTACAACAAGATACGGCAAATGAGGGCTAATGAAATTCTCCATAAACCATACATACATTACTTTCCGATAGGACTGACAGTTTCTAATTTTTCTTCTATTAAAGTTTGCATTTTTTCATTTTTTCATTAAAAAATAAAAAAAAAACTGGAATGATTAATCAGAAACTATCAATCCTATCGGAAAGTGATATATATACGGTTTATGGAGAACTTCATTAGCTTTTATTTGCCGTATTTTATATGAAGAGTTTTGAGCTGGTTCGTAAGATATACGTGATTAAGGGAACCAATTTTTACTTTAAGCTGAATAACGGTAAATCGCAAATATCTCGAAAACGTGTCCGAAGAAAAAAAATTGACCCGATTCTCGGAATCACCGAGCAATTCTACATAGAAATCGAGCCGTGACGTCTGGAGAACAAAAACCAAATTAAATTTGTGATCCAGTGTAATCAACTATACAACCTCAATGAAATGCTCCACTGCGTATACGTAATAACTAAATGAGAACGAACGCGTGGCATACAATTGAAATTCATTTATTTTATTAACCGACTTCAAAAAAGGAGGATGTTATCAATTCGTCTGAATATTATTTTTATTTTTTTTTATGTATGTTACCGCATATTTTTGGACCACGTTACCTGATTTCTATAATTCTATTTTTTAAGGAAGGTAGTATCTCACAAGTGGTCCTATACTATTTTGGTTTAGATCCGATCATTAGATCATGAAGAAATTAACGGTAATCTTAAATTTTTATATCAGAATTCAAGTCGGGTTTTATTTTGTTTGCTTAAAAATTACTTGTTTTTGAATTATTAAACGTTTATTGAAAGATATTCATTTTTTAGCATCTAATAACGAATCCTTGGATCATGATTTCGAAAGTGTAAAGTCATTTTTGAGCTTCCGAAAATGAATTTTAAGATAGGAAAAAATCCTATTAACATAGCACTGTGTGACATTAAACTATAAACAAAAAAAAATTACATATATATTCGCGAAGCCATGGGCTAAAGTCTGGATTTTTATAAAGAACTTTGAAATTTGAAAAATATAACATAAAAATTCTATAGAATTAAGACCGATTTAGGCTTTTGGTGCATAAGGACGATTAGGTATTGAAAATGCCCTTTTCACATTTTATCATTGAATATCGTCGAAATTTTATAATTATTATTTTCGAAAAAAATTGTGTGTTAAGTACTAATATGCACTCCACCACATCCTCGAATTTCGTCCTTCTAACTTTATTCGCTTAAAAAATAAAACTAATTGAAAGGATATTTTCAATACCTATTCGTCCTTGTGAACGCAACAGTTGTATTTTTTTTTTTAATTCTTCAGAATTTTCTATCTCATTTGGTGTCCATACTGTTTTTCTACATTTTAAAATTACTCTTTATTAGGGTTGCCACTTGTTCACTAAATTAAAACTAGGTTAAATTGGCCAGTCAAACGGAAGATTTTAATACGGGTATTAAACGAAAGAGGTTTAAAAACTAGTACTTACAAAAATATTTTCAAATGGGGCTGCCACCTGTTTAGAAACTCAAAATTAAATTAGTTAAGAAGTTAAATAAAATAATTTAATATAGGTATCAAACGAAAGAGGTTCGAAGAAAACTGCATCGAATTCGAAAATATTTTTGGCAAGAGTTACTACCAGCTTAAAAATTTAAAATTAAATTAATTGACATATTAAATGAAATCCTACTAACATTACAAATGTAAGTTTTGGGAGTATGTTTGTTGCTCCCTCTGTGGATAAAATAGAGACAGCCTATGAACTGGATTAGCATATAGCATATTTTCTGAAAAGAGTTGAGAAATATGAGTTTGACGAAATTTTAAAAAACCTTTATTACCAAAATATTTTTCAAGAGGACAGCCGCGTTTTTAAAAATTTACATTCAATCCAAGATAAGCTACAGCTTGAAAAAGGTTGCCACCTGTTTAAAGGTTAAATTCCATTTTTTATAAGTTAAAAAATTTATTATAATATGGATGAGAATCGAAGTAACTTTAGAAAGCTTTGCTTCGCAAATATTTTACAGAGAGTTGCAGCCTACCTAAAAGTAAAATCTTAATTGAATCAAGATGAAACATTACAAAATGATGTCAAGTCAAATAAAAGATCTTAAATTGTTGCAAATTTTTGGATTCTTTCCAGGTATTCAATTTTATTATGTCTGTTTTTACTAAATTTTGTGTTTTCCACTTATGTATGTAGGAATGTATGTTTATAAATGCGCAAACTTATTCAAGCTAAGATAAAAATCAAAAGTAGTTGCAGTAAGACAGAGAGAGAAAATACTCGCACTTAAATATTTATGTACATACAAACAAGTTTAAGTCTGTCATTTCACTGGCAAGTAAAGCGTCTCTTGAGCGAGCATAAAGTGTGCTACATAATTTTTTATCTGCAAATAAAACCCTGAAACACGAACCAAAACCACAAACTTTTGCCCGACACAAAAGCGACACGATAAAGAAATAAAATAAAACCAAGCAAACTAACCACAAAATAGGGATAGAAAGACTAGATGCTGAACGGAAAATTTTTAAACAAAACTACGCAACGCAGTAGCTATCAAGTGTCAGTCGAAGGACAACCAAAGCGGAGGCGTAGCGGAAAGACCGACAGACAAGCATGACGACTGGTGGCCAAGGACAGGGAACCAAGCATGAGAAAGCAATGTCAGCAAAAATCTAAAATCGTTTAGATGCTACTGTGACGTTTAGTGTATCGTGGAAGGATGGACACTTTTCTCATTCATACTAACAAACTTTGAAAAGTGACCTAGGCTTGTATGTCGTATAAGAGTGGGTAAGTTTAAGTTAACTTCCGAAATATGATAAACCTAAATAAATAAAAGTGTGATGAAAGCTTTATTGGATGTGTGAACACCGATGGCATTTGAGGAATTTTCATATGTAGGAAGAGAAAAAAAATATTTACTGCTGCAAGCGTGCTTTTCGCAGATGCCTACGATAAAGCGTGTGAGTTGTGATTTTGTTTGAATTAAAGTTCTCTACGTTTGAATTTAAATTACAATTCAAGGTAATAACTATGTCCGCCCGATATAAAGTTGGAAATTTAAGAAGTAGAGAGTCTCTGTGGTGAAAAGATTTATATGAGGTATGAAGAAGTATGACACATTTAGATCGAATTCAAGCTAAAATATTTTGCTTCCAGTACGATCAACTTTTTTTGTTAAAAAAGCGAACCCCGTAGACCAAGAGAAATTGTATTGCAAGGAAAATAACAGGAGAACATGGTTAATATAATGAAGCAACAATGGTAATGAGCCTTAACCTGTAAGTTTTTTAGCGATAAATATGGGCGTCAAACGTTTGAGGTTTTAGTAAGCTTGGCTTACAAAATATTTTTTAAGAAGGTTGCCACCAGTTTAAAAATTCAAGTTCAATTTAATCGGAGGCTAAATAAGAAGTTAAAGAAAGAATTTTCGCCAAAGAATTTTTGTATTGAAAGTCAAATTTAGCTAAGTAAATTAGTTAATTGAAAGTTGCCACATTTCCAACCCGAAATAAGGGCAGTTCAGGTACATTTGAATTTTTGTATATGCACTTCTCAGCAGTCATATAATGGGATTTATCTATATATGATACGCGAAGGCATTTTTTGTTCAGGATAAAAGATCTGCACCGTCCGTTCGAGTTTAAAAATGCGGTGTCGAATTAAAAGGCTTGGACTGTATGTAAAATAAAATTTTTCTTTTTCTATAAGAGTTGCCACCTTTAAAAACTTATAGTCGAACTATTAAAAAAAAACATAAATAAATTATTATAAACTGGGTATCAACCGAAACGGTTTGGAAAGCTTTGTTTCTTAGCTGAACTATAGCAGGGTTGCCACCTGTTTAATAAATCATATCAGGTAAGAAAAATATATATCACCATATGGGTACCAAACGAAAGGGGTTTCAGAAGGAAGTAGCTAGAAAATATTTTTAAGAGGGTTGCCACCTAGTTGAAATGTCGAATTTAGTTTACTTATACACAAGTTATATGAAATATCAAAATATGGATGTCAAACTAAGGAATGTTAAGAAATATTTAGTTTGAGTAACAGAATATTTTTGAAGTGTTGAAAGAGGGTTGCCACCTGTTTAAAAAGTTTAATTCAAATTATTTAATAACTTTAATGTATTATTAAAACATGGGTATCAGTCCAAGGGGGTTTGAAAAACGTTTACTTCTGAACTGTATTTAACGAGGTTGCCATATGTTTAAAAAATCAAATTCTACTTAAATCATCAGCTAATTAAAATATGTATCGCAATTTCAGGCGAAGGAGAGTCAACAAGGATTAAGCTTGAAAATACTTTTGAAGAGAGCTGCCACCTGTTTGAAAGGTCTAACTCAATTAACTAATACAAAAAGTATATGAAATATACCATTAGTTTGACCTTTTGGAATGTTTGAATAGGGTTACCACGTGTTTAAAAAGCATCCTTGAAATTTTAAAACATTCTTTAATTTCATTACGAAATCGGTCCTAAATAATATAAGTAGTATTGAAAAGTCTTTAAAAAAAATATGTTTCTAGTTTTTCGTGGCTCCCGGTCATGAACTTGTGATCAAGCAAATAGCCTTCGATATAACAAACAACTCTGCGATATTCCTTTATTTCTATGCATTCTTCCTACCCTCATTCAAGTTCAGACAACTCAAAGTTTGCCAACTCTTACGTGAGCTTCTCAGATGTTATTAAAAGAAAGACATCAGAAATCCAAGGACTGCAGTGATAATGCATACAAAGGCGCAAAGCATAATAATCTTCAAAAAGAAAGAAATTTCACCATCAAATATATTGAATTCCCTAGAACTCGGGTAAGGCAGCTCGTTTTCTTTGAGTATGCATGTAAATTTTGAAGCATCTTTATGTGCAATGTATGTACATACAGTATGTATGCGCCTTCAGCACTCGTATGCACTGCTATTTTTGTAAAAAACTGTAAGCTCTTTTCACAAAGTTGAAGTGAATTAATGTGCAATATTATGCTTGCAAATTAATCTGCCAAGCTAAGCTGTTCAGCTGAGTGCAGCATAAAATACTGATTTCATTAGTAAGACAAGCAAGAACACACATATGTAGTACCATAAAATCTGAAATAATAGCAATCAAAATTGAAAGTGATTTTCTATTGTTTTTTCAGCTGAGCAATTTTATCCCAAGGCAAAAAAAAAACATTGAAGACCAAAACAAGAAAAATCTTCATGCCAGTGCATAGTTCAGCAAGAAGTGAGCAAAAGTCACTGTTAAAATGATTTCTGCTAAAATAATAGCGTCACACGCATACACCTACACACGGAGTGCATAAATGCATATGCATGTTTAACACAAACACACACCTATTGGAAGAGTATTAATTCATGTGCACGAGGCGAGGTGATTCAACAATATAACCAGTATATGCACTTAGGACAAGCTGCACAGCTGGCTGCATATGTACACTGTGCCCTAGCAGACACCGTTAAGCATGAAAAATGTGTGCAACAGCAGATACTTCAATATGAGCGAGGAGAGCGCGCAGTAAGAAAAAAGTTACTCATACGACCGGGTGGCTATGAAATATTGCTGCCTTTGCTGTTGGCACTGCTGTTGAGAATGCACTCAATGTTTGTTGTTATGTATTTTGTTGCTTGTATGCATTTTTTGTTTTTTTTTTTTTAGTTTTTAACTCTATCTGCAGTCACTACCTGTTTTTATCGCTTTCATTTTATTGTCATTTTTACTGTTGTTTCTGTATGTTGTCATTAGTGTTATTTGCTGGCTTACCAGCGGCGAGTGCTCATGTTGTATTATTTTTTTTTTTTTTTGTATTTTAGTATGTACTTCGCATTTTATTCTTTCCGACGGTGTTTATTGATTGCATTTTCTCTGCTTGCTGCCATTTATTTTTATTTATTCATTTCAAGTTGCTTGTCTCCCCATTCTTCGCTTCTCTATGCCCATTTAAGTGCAAAGTGCAGCATGTTTATTTGTTTTCGCAACGAGAGAGAGGGGCCTTAAATAAATTGCTATGCACTTTCGAGCAAATCGCAAAAGTTAATGAACCATTTAAACAAACTAAACATTGAGCGGAGATGGATTTTTCAAATTATGTGTTGTCACACACATGCATGCGTATTTCTGCATGTATGAACGTGAACGAACATACACATATACATACATATTTATAGGTGTGTTTATGTGCTCTTATTTAATCAAAGTCATTGCTCGTGAAATGGAAATAATCTGGACATGACAGGCACTCCGGTAATTTATTTAAAAAAAAAAAACAGATTTTATTTTTAAAACAAACCAAAAGAATTTATTTGTGTCAAACACCAAATGGTCACTAAGATAAAACTCTTCAAAAGAAATGCTTCTTAAGCAGGTTTAACGTTTTTCAGAGCAAAACATTTTAATAAATATCAAGTTGGGAATAATTTCAAAGTCTTAAAAAGCTGAGGTGCCAAATTAAAGGGCTTGGTCTCTAGATGTACTACAAGGTATGACCTTTTTGAATACGTTTTCCACCTTTTTTTAGATTATATAACCTGCACCGTTCGTTACATTAAAAAAATTATGAGTCAAATGAAAAGGCTTGGCCTGTAGATGTTCAAGAAGGTCTCACTTTTTTGAATGGGGTTGCCACCTGCTTAAAAAATCATAAGACTTACACTGTTCGCGCTATTCTAAAAAATGAGCTGCCATATAAAAGGTATTGACCTGTCGATCTCCAAGAACGGACGTCTTATTTTTTGAAAAGGTTAAAAATTTATATTTTTTTGTGAGGTGTCAAATGAAAGGGATGGACCTACGGACGTGCGTTTTTACTTGAAAAAATAAAAAGCAAATATTACCGATTATTTTCTGTTCAAAAAAAGTAAATAAGAGGCAAATTTTAACTTTTGTTTTTGCCTTAAACAATAAAAGTCAAAAAATAACTAAAATTGTTTTTTTTTTTTTATTATAAAAAACATAGCCGGTACGGTTTCTGAAATATATCCAGTTATCGCAATTTCAAGATCACATAAGTTTATCGAGTTGTCACTACTTATAGAATTTTATTGTGTTACCAGAGTGTAATGGTTTATCGAAATTCGTTGATAGCTTTCGAAAACTATAGCTCTATAAAAATTCAAAAGTTTATCGAGCTATCACATTTTTGTGTTTTTGAAATTTACCGAGTTGTCGATATGTATCAAATTATCGAAATTCATCGACAAACTGGAATATATCGGAAGACTTCCAAGTCCTGCCTAAGTCATTCAAAGAATTTCAAGGAAATCGTAGTCACGTTTTAGTTTAAAATCAGGAGATTTTTCCGTAAGCAATTTTTTTACTTTATAAGTTAAGTGCTAAGTTAGAAAACCTCTCCAAGGCCCTTAAAAAGCCAGAAAAACTAGTCAAGACTTATAAGAGTATGTTAAGCTCAACGGGTGCATCAACAAGTATCGCATTCGTCTAGGTTCCCGGCCATAACACCATAAACTCTAACGAAAGAGCTCACGAATAGGCACAGCCTAAATCATCTTTTTGTGCACCCACAGCAAAGAAAATAAACTCGCTTCGCTCGGAGTGGTTAAGAGGGGGACACACTTGTGATTCGGATGTGTGGCTAAATCACGATGAAACATTCTACAAGCCTGCAAAACTGCAATGAATTTCTGGCCGAAAAAACGCCAGACCCTCTCAAGAAGGCCAAAAAATGGACAGCATAACGGCATAACCTTCACACAACTGTGACATACGTAAGTTCTATGGAAGTTACATACGTCGAAAAATTACTACCACAGATCGATTTTTGGCGCATGGAAGAGAGTTCAGACATTACTTCCGTAGATCTTTTTCGTGGAAAATATATCCATGATAGTTTTGCATTTTTGCATTAAACTAGCCGCCCACTGCAGAAAGTGGTTGACTCCACTTCTTAAAAAATCTTAAATTTAGAAAAGTTTAATTAACTGCCGGTTTTCAGTTTAAAAATGCGTGCCACTTCGCTCCGGTTGCTTGCTAGTCATCCTTACCCATATCTGGAGAGTAAACTTTTGTGGAAGCTAATTCCTGATACAACTTTTATGGGAGTTTACTGTAAATTATGTTTAGATAGATAGAGATATAGAGCACTATGGTAGGTCTATTATTTTTCCCTCAGCTTATAACACCAACAATCTCTCAGCTAGCCCTAGAGACTCTATAAAATTCAGAATAGATTCTGGGGGTATGCTCATTCCTCGGCCATAGTTGCCTTATGCTCCTCTCCCTTCTTGGTGAAATGGCCTCACAAACCAGAAAAATGTGTAATGGTGTATCCTTGGCAGAATCATAAAATCGACACGGTTCGTTGGACCAGATTTTCGTATTATACACCATATCTTAGCCTAAAATGATGGCCGCGAAAAATCCTGTAATAATTCTTAGTTTCTGCCTAGGAAGGCCCATGAGTAGCCTTTATCTTTTCAGATTATACCCTTCTTGTAAGCTTTTAGATGATGTTATGCCAGTGCAGTTCCCTTAGTTTGGTATTTTTCTTTCTAAGCACTTCACCTACATATGTATAATGTTGGGACTTACCGACAGGAAGGGCTTAGATGAGCTAAGCTGTCTAGGCAGCGCTCAATCTGTCGTCTTCCATGTGCCTACCTACAGGAATTAGATAGTTTTATTCACAGCCAGAGCATTAAGAATCTATACGCACTCTAAAACCACTGAAGACTTGACCTCGAAGGATGAGAGAGCCTTGAATGCCGCCTTACAGGCCGATGCTGTACACTTTATAAATTGGAAATCTTTATAGTTGGTCAATTTTTTATTATTTATCAAGAACTGGTATTCCATAACAGAAATCAAAAGCTCTTTTCTTGATAAATTATCAAGATTAAAAATGCTATTGACAAATTGAAATTTCGTGCGAAATGTATACATTTTTTATAAATAAATTTGTTTCTAACAAAGCAATTAAATACTCCATGTGCCGGCATTTGAACCTGCTACACACGGAGTTATATTCGACATCTCTACCTACTCGGCTACAGCAGTCAAAAAATTTTTTGCTTTTAAATTCATATTCTTCATATGTGACAATGAAATCAGTTCCACTCATGTGAAAATCAGTTCCACTAATGTGGAAATCGTAGAGTTTTTGTTTTATAAATATTGACACAGAATGCGAAGGAAGCTTTTACTTGATAAAAATCTTGATAAAATTTCTCTACAAAAAATTTATCAAGAAAACACAGAATTGGGCGGTTAATATCACTTAAATTATAATTCTATTAACTTTTGAGTTGTGAATTATGGCTATTCTGCTATTGATATCTCTGAATGATGTATCATTTTTGCATTTTATTTGTGCCTTAGAATCATATTAGGGTAATATCGAAATGATCAGTAACTAGCTTTAGCAGCACAACGTTTTAGAATTAACAGGCAAACTTAACTTTCATCGCTGTACTCTGCTTTCTTTCAAAGCAAAGTTGTGCTATGTGGTGGTAAATGTCCGTATTAAAAAAAAAACTGTTTAAAACTATCAAAGGCATTACAATTTTATGACATTTATGTTCTACTCTTGCTTGAATGTCATTCTACAAAGCTCTGTACCAGTTTTCTCTTCTTTTACATCCTTTGAGATAGTTTTTCTTGACTTGTAACTTTTTAACTTTCGCTTTTTTTTCTATTACAGCATCATTTCATTGCCGCAACACGAGCATAAAGCCTCGGACTTGTCGGCTTTCACTTTTATTAGGTTGTTGTACTCGTTTCGCTTTGCCCGCCGCCACTACCCTGCTTTAACGGCATTTTATTAAACTGGCAAAGCTTGAATTGGAGATGTCCTTGAGCACCAACCCAACGCTCGCTCTTGCTAATCTGTTGACATTTTTGGCTTTATTTTCACTCTTTCATTCGCAGTGGAGTGTGTCCGTGTCCTGCTGTGCGCCGCTTATATTTCCGTCTCGTGCTTACCAAAAACCCATTCGTTTTGTTGGCAGTTAACTTGTGCTGCAACAACAACGTAGTCCACACAAGTTTTATGTAATTATTTGGTGCTCCCTCCCCCCCCCTTCAGTATTGCGCTTGCCTTTTCCGCACATTGCTTGTTGGTGTTTGAGTGCGCTTCTGCCATTGACCATCTTTCTTGCAGTGTTTTGCTCATTTTCGATGTATTTTTTTTTTTTTAATTCGTTTGTTCCACTCTTGTATGCAACATTCTGGTTTTTCTTTTGTATTCCTTTTGGCTTTTGCATCTGTTAACTCTTAAGTCAATTAATAACATGCAGCATCAAGATGTTTTACATTGAAAGTGATGAATAAGGACAAAGCTGTGATTATACATGGCGCTGTAATTGCATTCAAAGGCAAAATAATGTTGCAAGTTAATTAACGGTTGTTTTATTAAATTACGCTGAAAGGAAATGAAGTGAACGAACGCCACAAGGCTAGTGAAAATTAGCAGTAATAATTAGGGAAAGGCAATCTGTTTTAACGGTAGGAAACACAGTTTTCACTCCATGTATTTTTTAAGCCTCATCAGAGCCTTAGCTTTGGAGAAATATTAAGAGAAATTCTTCTGAACACATCCAGTCTTCATTTTCTAGAAAATAACGCCGACTGTGGATAATTATTTCCTCTAGTCTGACCAAAATTTAAACTGAAATCGGTACAAACGCATAAGACCCAGTACTTATTCTGTTTAGTATCACAATTTGTAAACATAGTTGTTTCATTTTATTCTTGTGTTTTTGTATTCAACGTTCTTATTAATATTTTGTCATTTTCAATCTTCAAGCTTTCTTTTCCCCATTTGTTTAGTCTTTCTTGTACACAAGGACTCATTTCCTTACTGCTGTATTTTGTCTATGTATGTTACTTAAGTTTTACATTCCCATACTTTGCGTTCATGGCTCATTGCTTTTGATTGCAATGGGTGTCATTTGATTGTGCTATATTTTTCAGTTTCGTTTTCAGATGCCATTGCATTAATGTTATTGCACTTGAATGCGAAATGGGTTCAAGTTACAGCAGTGACTGTTAAATAAAAAATTTATAATCGTCTCAGCTATTTTTTTTATTATTAAAGAATGTCAAACCCATGACGTAACGAGCATCGAATTTTTTAGTGATCATTTGAAGTAAGCTAATAATTTTTAGTGAGTGATAAAATAAAAAAATGTTAGGACTGAAAAATGTGTTAACTCTTTTTGCCATCCTTTTATTATGTGAAATTCATTGCCACAGCCAATAGTATCGAGGTTCGATGCCTTGCGCACGCATGATCCAACCAATACAAAAGAAAATAGTTTTGATTTTAAAACTATTCTTTCTCAGCAGGCAATGGCAAGTCTCTGAGTGTATTTATATGTTAAAATTAGTTTTTTTTTTAAACATTTACTTTTTGGGGAGCGATGAATTTATGAGCCTTGCCTAATCCTTAATTTGTGATCTTTAATACTTACTTTAGTAAGGATTTAGCATAGAATAGACAAGGATTCGAGAAATGAGCCCCTTAACGGTAGTAAGGGATTTGGTTTTTTTTTTAATTTCTAATTTTGTTGTTTGTGCAGAAGACTAAGACTAGACTGGGAAAATCTAAAGTTTTTAAATGACAAAAAAAAATGCCGAAAAATGTAAACTTAATTTTGAATCGTAGATTACAAACCTGTTTTCTGTTTTTCAAAATCGGGTAATTTTTGCAAGATATTTTCATTTTTTATGAAAAAGATTCAAACCTTAACAAGGAAAACATAACAAATCTTTTGTGAATTGATTCATTTATATTATAGCCTGCTATTTTGCCAAATAATCAAGCTACTAACGATTAAAATAGATGAACAGATAAACAACTAACTAGTGTTCGTCTAGCGGTTGAAATTCGTCCTTTCAAATTAAGGAGAGTTGCGGTGACTTAAGGTGAGTTGAGTTGAAGTGAGTTAAAGGGAAGTGAGGTACGATGAGTTGAGGTATAATAGCATTAGTTTGGGTGAGTTGAGTTGAACTGTGGTGATGTGAATTGAGTTGAAATGAAATAAGGGTGAGTTATGGTGGGGTGAATTAAATTAAGTTGAGGTGAGATGAGGGAAGTTCAAGTGATTTTAAATGAGTTGAGGTGAAATGCATTGAATGGCATAACATAACATAACATAACATAACACAACATAACATAACAAAACAAAACACAACATAAGATAACATAACATAACAAAACATGACATAACATAAGATAACATAACACATCGCAACATAATATAACAGAACATAACATGTCTCTTTATTTATATCTATCACATTCTCTATCTTATATTTATCTTTTAATTTTCAGTTTTATCTATTTATATATTTTCCCTTATCTTTACCTTTACTTTATCTTCATTATTTTCTTTATCTGGATGATATTCATTGCCATATTTGGTATTTAAATTTACCTTCCTCTTTGTCTTTATCTTTAGGTTTCCTTACTTTTAATATTTATTTGCCTCTATGCCTTTCTTCTTGTACTTACAAAGCTTTACCTTCTTCCTTGAATGAGCCTTAGTCTACATAAAAACGAATTTACAGGAAATTTTAAAGGCGATTAGTTGAATCAAAATTTAACTGCGCCCAACTTCATTGGAAGCGATTAGTTAAATGGCCGTTCACACCAGGCGGTTGTTGCTTTCAACTAAAAGTTGCCTGTAAATTTGCCACATGTAAGCACCGTATAAATTTTATTCATTGACTGCTGCTAAGCACGTTTGTTTAGTTCAGTATCAATATTAAAGCATACATTTAAGGGGAATTTCCGCCGCATCCATGCTAATGTATGGCATTAGAGTGGTCCAAAATAATAAAGTCGGAATTTTAATGCCGCCACCCCCTAGGATTGTTCTGAACCGAAAATAAATATACCCCTATTTATTTATTTTGAAATCAAAAAATATTTAGGAAGTGCTCACATCGCTCAAAGTTTTCCATGTATTTTATATGGGGGAAAAACAAATTTTCGTAAAAATGGCATAAAACTCTTGAAAATCAATATTTTTCAATCGTAAAACTGTGGTTCGCTTCAGGAGACTTCAAATATTGATATCCAATTGTCTATTTAACCATTTTTCATTGCATTTTCAAGCACCCATAAAATATAGTCACCATGAAAAAATTGTTAAAGGAACAATTGGGTATTATTACCGGGAATCTCCTGAAGATAAGCAAAGTTTTCCGATCGAAAAACATTGATTTTCAAGAATTCTACACTATTTCTACGAAAAGTTGTTTTTTCCCCATATAAAATACATTGAAAACTTTGAGCGCTTTGAGCACACCCTAATTTTTTTTTATTTCAAAATAAAAAATAGGGGTATAATTTTTTTTTGGTATAGAATCCTAGGGGCTGGCGGAATTAAAAATGCGACCTTATTTTTTTTACATACATTTTTAGACCACTTCAGTATGGCATTTGTATAAGTGTCAATTTTGAATTGATTTTTCTGCTTTCTTTTAAACTTATTTGAAATTAGAGTAACTTTCTGCATTTCACCTTCAAAATACCTTTCTAATATGAAACTATTTATTCCTCAGAAGTATAGTTTAGCTGTAAATGGGATGTGAAGAAACTATGTTTACCTATTTATATATAAGAATATTTATGAAATAGGAGCAAAAAATAATGTTATTCTTGCACCATGTCGATCATAGCCGTTCTCGTACATACTTGCCCACGGCGTATGAGTAACATTTTCCATATTCAAGTTTAAATTTTTTCATTGGAAACGCAAACTTAAAATGAAAATATCTTCGGAAAATTATCACAAAACGACACACAGATCTATAAACTATGACCCGAAATTAAGTGTAAGTGTCTCGGCTATTTTTCTGTGTAATTTTAACGTCTCAGTGTAATTTTATTCCTATAAAATATATTTTGATCTCATTCAAGTACCGAAAATCGAAGGAATTTTATTCTTTTACTTTTTGGTATTTACCTATTAAGTACTTTGTGGATTTCTACCGGACTTTTCGAGATACTTCGTATTATAGTTTTTGAGATTTTCAGGATTTTTGGCATAACCATCAAGATTCTCGAAACTAGTATTCTGTGATTATCGGGAATATTTTTGGGTTCTCGAGATTTCGGGATTCTCGGAACTATTTCCGGACTTAAGGGACTTCTCACGACGTTTTTGTATCCAAAATTTTGGAAAGCCAAAAGCACTAAGTATTTATGTGGACGATATTTCGCTAGCTAAGTGGAACTAAATACTTTTATTCTCAGTATTTGTCTAGTACTCTTAGCGTATAGGTGGGTCTTCCAGTTTTGTTATCCTTATGTACTTTTTATATTTCAATTAGAACATTTTTATATTTGATTCAACTTATATTTGCATTAGTTTTGAACTTTACGTTAGTCAACATGGCTTTGAGAAAAAATTCTCATTTAAACTTATTTCATATGCGCGTATCCTATAGGAGCATTCTACGTATAATTCTAAGCAAGTTTGCCGAAGAAACCATTGATCTAAAATCAATTTGGAGTTAGGCAAATTGCAAAAATAGGAATAGCGGAAGTTTTAAGAAAGAGATAAGAGCAGCAATGGATTCCTTATACCAAAAAATTCCATGCTATACAAAATTTAAGCACTTCTCTACGACACTACAGCAAAATGTTTGGAAACCTATTTTCGCAATTTGGCAAACTCCAAATTGATTTAGATTCATGGTTTCTTCGGCAAATTTTCTAAGAATTATACGTTGAATCATTCGGTGCTATAAGCGCATAGTCAGTCTGGTTGCTCGCATACAAAAATTAAAAAAAAAATTTAAGTAATAAAGTTTTCTATATATCCTTAATAACAACTTCCTTTGTTGTCAAACAACATTAAAATCCCTTCAAATGTTAAAAACTGAATAATTTTAAAAACTAAAAAAAAGCGAAGCTAATATACCAGCTTTGAGATTGCGTAATACAGATAACCAGAGTAGATGAGGTCAACAGCTGTGCCCACAAGGACGATAAAAACATATAAAATGGCGACATCAGTCATCAAACATGGCGCAGAACTGGGGCAAAGCCGAAACAGACAAAAAGAAATAAAAACTAGAATAAACAAAAAGAAACAATAATGTCTCTGGAGATTTTTTGGTTTGTTACTGTAGAGCAGCAACAAAGCACTCATCAGCAGGCCAACTTAAACTACCCTACCTTACTCACTGGCAAACTGTCTGCCTACATTTCACTTGAGTGCGTTTGACTGTTGCTGGCCCCTCGAACTTACACATTCATATAGATAGATGTATGGGCATTAGGGTGGTCCAAAACAAGTAAAGTCGGAGTTTTAATGCTCTCCACCCCTAGGATTGTTCCATACCGAAAAAAATTTGCCCTTTTTTTTATTTTGAAATCAAAAAATGTGTACAGATCGCTCAAAGCGCTCAAAGTTTTCCACGTATTTTTATATGGGGAAAAAACCACTTTTCATAGCATTGCTATCGAATTATTTAAAATCAATATTTTTTCGATCGAAAAACTCTGGTTCTCTTCAGGAGATTTCCAATAATAATACCCAATTAATTATTTAACCAATTTTTAATACTAAACATTTTCATTGGTGCCCCATTGAATTTTCTGGGGTTTTAGGCGGTTTATGGCGGACATATAAAATATAGTTACTATAAAAAATGGGTGAAAAAACAATTGCATATTATTGCTGGGAATCTATTAAAGAGAATTGAAGAATTCTATACCATTTCTACGAAAAATTGATTTTTTCCCAAATAAAATATATGGAAAATATTAAGCGTTTTGAGCGACCTCTAAATATTTTTTTATTTCAGAATATAAAACTGGTTAAAGGGTATATTATTTTCGGTATAGAACAATCCTTGGGAGTAAGAGCATAAATATTCCGACATTACTTTTCACATGCATTTTTCTACCCCCCTAATGTACATATATATCTACTCATAATGTACGTTCAAACTTGTTTGCCTACACTGCTTGTGATATTTGCATTGCCATTCCCCAGCCTACACGACCAAATGCTAACAGTTGTCTTGTTGTCTTTTAATTATTCACGCAGTTTTTAGCAGATACGCTATGCTCAACTCCTATGCTGCTCAAAACCCAAATCATAAGGCCACGCCAATGTAAATGGCTCCATGACTTACAAACAGACTGTACCTGTAAGAGGCAGTGACTAATGTACATATGCCAAATAGAAGACGAAAGAAAAATGAAAAAATTTACTTGCGAAAAAAAAACGAAAAAAAGTGCATAATTTCCACGCCATGCCAGAGAAGAACTGCCGCTCCGCCCCTTAAATTCGGCAAGGAAATATATTTTGACTTCGACGCCATTGTCTCTTACCAATTCACATAAGTATGTATGTAGTATGTAGCAGCCTTATTCCGGACACTAGCCTTACTTTTTATTTTCAACAGATTTTTTTTTTTGGTACTTGTATCTAAGTATTTTTTAGAATTCCCAAAAGTCGTTTATTTTAAAATGGTCCTTATTCGCCATTTAGGGCACTTTGCCGGAGCCTAAGCGTTCTCTGCCGGCAGAGCAAAAAGAGAATTCCATTAATTACTGCGCTCATTCAAGACGCGTGAATTTTATATTTTCTTTGCTATTAAAGTTTTTCTTTCAAGTCATCATCTTTTCATTTTCTTCTTTTTTTTATTTTTTCAGCAGTCTTGGCTGTACATGGTCTGCATAATGTTGAAAAGAGACTTTGCCATTACTACAATTTCCTTTCAATTTTGTCCAACTGAAGATTTGAGACAATTTTTTGGCAAAAGTGATTTTAATTAGCGCAAGTTTTTTTCTGGATACTCTATGCACATAATTTAATTCTTGCATGCTTTTCGTTTGCTCTTCATTCAGAAAGCAGTTGAATATTTATGCGCTTATTTTTGGGATTAAAATGTTTTTTTTAATTAAAAGAAATATATGAAATTTGTAACGCGACTTGCAAAAGATCTCTGAATTTTAGCAATAAATCGGGTTACGGCCATGCGGAGTTATAGACATTTGAAGCAAATTACTCAGCATTTTTTGTATTAAATGAATCAGTTTTGAAAGCTGCTGGAAGGGACTGTTCATAGCCTGCGCTCTGCGTTTTCCTATTTTATTATTGCTAGAAAGCCTTTAGGAAATGAAAATATAAAGCAAATTTCTCAAAAATTATTAGAATTAGTGGAGCAGGAAAGTTAGACTTTTCCATGATATCTACCTTCCAAAATTTTTTTTGTTTAAACTTCGGAGGCCCATTTTGACATATACTAAATATATGACTATAATATCGTTAAAATATGTGCAACAGCTTCTCAACGCATTAAAGGTCAGTTAGAGTACCCAGAAATGCCAAATCTGTCGTTCAAATTGTTCGAAATAACGTAGTTATGTATCTGGTCTAAAGCGCTTACCGTTTACCGGTAATGGGCTCTGACTAACTCAGTGTGAAGGGAGACCAGTCTGTTTGCATGAATTTAGAAAAAGAAAAAATTTTATTGAACCGAAAAGTAGTGGGTAAGCACCAAGGTTGCCAACTCATTTTTGAAAATTCCCCGTCTTCGAAAATTCCCCGATTTTGNCTCTGACTAACTCAGTGTGAAGGGAGACCAGTCTGTTTGCATGAATTTAGAAAAAGAAAAAATTTTATTGAACCGAAAAGTAGTGGGTAAGCACCAAGGTAGCCAACTCAATTTTGAAAATTCCCCGTCTTCGAAAATTCCCAGATTTTTACTGAAATTTCGTAAACTTCCGCAACCATAGATATCTCTTATTTAAAAAAAAAAAAGAAAACACCAAAAATTTAATGTATTTTCATATATTGCTTGTCGAAAAAATTTTAATGGCACCAATCATTATTACTATTTTTTTTTTTGATATTTAATTTGAGTTTTTTTTATAAAAATATAGGTTGTTCTTTAACAAATACCGTATAAATCCAAGTTTCAAACTTTGTGCAATATTAAAAAAAAAATCAGCTAACTTTCCTAAAAATTCGTTTTATTTCGATTTTCTAGAAAGTTTCGAGTATGCTGTTTTGTAGCCCACTCAATTCTGTTATAATAAATGCAAGTTTCAAGGGTCTAAAAATTTTCGTTTTGGAATTTTTTGCCGAAGTTTTTGCGGTTTTCTCCATTTAAAAACNCTTTCAAACTTTGTGCAATATTAAAAAAAAAATCAGCTAACTTTCCTAAAAATTCGTTTTATTTCGATTTTCTAGAAAGTTTCGAGTATGCTGTTTTGTAGCCCACTCAATTCTGTTCTAATAAAATGCAAGTTTCAAGGGTCTAAAAATTTTCGTTTTGGAATTTTTTGCCGAAGTTTTTGCGGTTTTCTCCATTTAAAAATAAATTATGTTTATTCGTTATATGAAAGCAAATGTGACAGACAAATTAAATTCTAAAAAATCAACGGTAATTTTTTGCCACTTTATTATACTAGAATTGTGCGAGCTGAAATTCCCCACAAAAAACTGTCCATTCCCCGATTCCCCACGCTACTCCGGAAACATTGCGGACGCGTGTGATTCGGCTGCTGAGCACTGTAGAAACAAAACACTGCTAGGCCTATCTGATACAAAACGTCATTGCTGACGGCACTGCTGCCAATGCTAGTACGTATGAGGAGGAGAATAAAAATATTTTATTTAAATGCCTCTCTCTCTGTTTACAGTGAAGAGTATACCCCTCTCAGAAAGGCACTTTGCTACTTTCCATATCCTGATCGAATCGTGCCCAAAATTTTGATACAATACTACATAATGGCTTCACTGAATAATTTGTAGTAAAGCAATCCCAAGAAGTATCGAAATAATTACGAAAACCGCGAAAATCTACAAAAAAGTCCAAAAGAAAATAATGAAATTCCCGAAAAAGAGTCTAAATAGGAATCTACTGAATTCCTTAGTACTTTAGTATTTAGCACCCTCAAATACCTGAGTACTTAAATACTTAATATTTAATATCTGCTAGATACTTTAGTTCCATTTAGTTTAGTATTCAGCAACTCTTAAATATCAAAATACTTTTAACTTTGGCTTCCAGATCTCTCTAAATACGCAGTGTATGGGCATTTAGTATCCAAACAAGTATTTTATTTAAGTATTAAAAGTATTTAAGCATGCCAATTACTGGTTAAGAAATTCTTACCTAAATACGCAATTCAACAGCAAATGTAATTTGAGTCGGAAACGTGAAAACGCTTGTAGGAGATTTGCAAGTCAATTCAAATTTAATGATTTACATATTTGTATCAAGTTTTCTCCATGTAAAACATGAATTTCGCAATTTTTGATACTAAATCTCTTATCTGCTAACTAGTAATAAACTTGATAAAAAAAAAATACAATCATAGAAACACGCTTTCAAAATTTCACAAAAAGTACTTCATTCCACGTAAAATAGTTAGTTATCAAGTTCAAGAGCATCCTTAATGAAAGCTACAAACAACGTAGAATTGAGAACTTCATTAAGACAGCGGAGAAAATCACAGCAAAGCACTTTTGCTTTACAATTACAACTAAATATCAGAAACCGAAAACCGCAAACCAACAACTCAACCAAAAATAGATATGTTATCTTCATATTCGTAAAGCAGCTTGTCAGGCAGCTGTCAAAAACTTTCAGATTTTAACTAATGACTGACAGTGAGTCATGAAGGCTGGAACGAACGAAAGCTATGCGGAGCAGGAGGGTGATGGCTATGCAATCGAAGGCAAACGCATTTGGCATCCAAGTGTTTCAATGAAAAAATAGCGCTTACGTAGAATAATGTAGCGGCAGTACTCTGAAAGAAGCTTACAATTTCTGCCCTTGATCGTAATTAGCATTGTAATTCTTCATATGACATGTAATTGAAAGCCGATAGCAGAAACGTACATACGTATATATATATAGAGCTGTTGGGATTCTTAACGTTATAAGTCGAGCACATTATAATTAAAACTCGCAAGATTGCGTGTTAAAGTCTAATTACGCTATTGGCAAGGTAAATATGGATACAGGTGAATTCGTATCTATGCAATACTATACGTGGATTATATAAATACATATGTACGCATATACATATGTATATAGTTATGTATGTAAGAATGCTTATATACATATATGTATTACCTCGTATCACNTAAGTGTACAAATTCTCACTTGTCGTACAATATGAAAGTAGCTCAGCGAGAGAAGACTTCCGACTGAAGCATCTTTGGTCGCGAGTCCAAATCGCGGCGGAGGCAGTTGTGAGTTTTCATATTTAATGAATTTAAATTGTTTGTGTGCCGCTTACAATAACTTTTTTCTTTTTGTAAAATATGTAACAAGCGTGGAATTTGTAAAAGAAAAGAAAAAACGGAAAACTTTTTCTTATAAAAAAAATTGTCCAAAACGGAACCGATTAAAACCTAGCAGCAAAGTAATGCACTGGACGACAATTGATATCGTCGTGTAAAACTGGACAGTTGAAAGCATTGCTTGGGTATTGAGCTAGAACTCTCAGCAAAAGGTCTAGTTCTACGCTACTTCTGAGTTAGTCAGATTTTCGGCAGGCTTAGTATGAGTACATCATACATATGTAAATGTCGTAATATTGTACGCCCTTGTGATTACCCAGTTGCACTTGGAGTGATGTTGGTAGTAATACAAGTAGTTGCTATGGCAGCTGCATGCTGTGTTGCCATAACAAAATTTACCTCCGACTCACGCTGTGTCCACAGCAGTATGCATGTATATACATTAGGGCCGTCCAAAAATGCATAAGAAAAAGTTAAGTCGGAATTTTGAAATTTGAAAAAAAATATACCCCAAATTTTTTACTTTGAAATCAAAAAATATTTAAAGGTCGCTTAAAGCGCTCTAAGTTTTCCATGTATTTTACATGAAAAAAAAACACTTTTCGTATAAATGGTATAAAATTCCTGAAAATCAATATTTTTCCAATCGGAAAACTCTGTTTCTCTTCAGGAGATTCCCAGTAATAATATCCAATTATTTGTTTAACCCAGAGATGTCAGAAAATGCGATGGGGGATAAATAAAAAATCCTGAAGAGAATCAGTGCTTTCCGATCGAAAACTATTGATTTTCAAGAATTATATACTATTTCTACCAAAAATTGTATTTTTCTCAAATATATGTACATGGAAAAATTTGAGCGCTTCGAGGGACCTCTAAATATTATTTTTTGATTTGATTTTTGATTTCAAAACAAAAAAAGGGGGTATAATTTTTTCAATATAGAAAAATTCTGGGGGTTGAGGCATTAAAATTCAGACTTTGCTTATTTTGGACCAACCTAATGTACATACATACATACATATGTATTTATTGGCGTGAGCTTAAATCTTTTATTCGTTTTTATTTACTCCTGTGTTCCACATTTTTATCCGTTCGTTTGTGCTTTATTATTACGATTACTGTTAAATATTACAACAGCTCATAGGGAATCAAGTTCAACAAGTAAGTAAGTAGAGCTCAGGCATCATTTTTATGTTGGCTATTTGTGCGCACGTGCCAATAAATACTTTGAAACCATTCATATCTTCATCCATTTACAACCGAAGGAGTGTTATTATTTATCTAATTATTCACTAGTGTGCAGAAATTAGTATTCTTACCGGCTATTGTTTAACTCTAAGCAAAGTTTCATTGTGCATTAAATATAGATTAAAAAAAGAGTAAGTTTTGAAAATCATTAATCTATTCATATAATAAAATTGTAACAGGTATTAAAGAAAAATTAATGTGGGGGGTCTTTACTAGAGCACCAGAAGCCAAATCAACTATTTTTAGAATTTTTGTCTGTATGTCTGTCCGTACTTTTGCATGCGCATCACTCGAAAACGAATGCATGGATTTGAATTCAGTTTTCACCGATGTATTGCCAGGGGTCTAACTTAAAATATAGAAAGAAAAAAATTAGAGAGTTGCCACCCGTTTCAAAATAGCGGTTTAAGTAAACTGATAAGAAAAAGTGAATATTGCAATATGGACGTCAAAAGAAAGATGCTTAAGAAGGCTTACAGCCAAAAATATTTTTAAGGAGTTGCCATGTGTTTGAAAATTTACGTTTAATTTAATTTATAAGATATATTGAATATTGCAATATGGGTATCAAACTGAAGAGGTTTAGGAAATTTTATTGCCGAAAATATTTTTAGGGAGGGCTGCCACCTGTTTGAAAAATTTTATTGTATTAAACTGATGAAATAAATGAAATCTATATCTATACTTATAATAAAATTGTAACAGGACGATGTCTGTACCTTATAGATATTAAAGAAAAAATATTATGACGGGTTTTTATTAGAGCTACAGAAGCCAGCTTCTAGAATTTTTTCTCTCTTCTGTCTGTATATTTGTACGCGCATCACTCGAAAACATGGAATTGAATGCAGTTTTCACCGATGTATCGCTAGAGATCTAGCTAACAATATAGATTAGAAGATTAGAAGAATTAGAGAGTTGCCACCTGTGTTTAAAATTTCAATTTATGTCAATTGATACGGTAAAGTAATTACTGCAATATGGCTGTCAAAAGAAAGAGGCTTACAAAGGCTTAAGATGAAAATATTTTTGTGGAAGGTTGCCACCTGTTCGAAAGTTTAATTTAACTTAATTGATAGAATAAATTAAATAATGCAATATTGGCAAGGAAATTTCCTAGGAGGCTAGGAAATTTTAATGCCGAAAATATTTTTAGGGGAATTGCCAACTACTTGAAAAATTTTATTCATTTAAATTTGTAAAACAAATGAAATATTACAATACGGGCATTAAACTAAAGAGGATTAGGATTAGGATTAGCTTACTTTTGAAAATATGTTTAAAGCTTTAATTCAGTTAAATTTATAAGATAACCTAAATGTTGCAATATGGGTATCAAACGAAAGTATTTGAGAATAATAAAATTGCAACAGGCCGATATCTGTACATAATAGATGTTAAAGAAAACTGAATAGGGGGTTTCTTAGATCAACAGAAGCCAAATCTACAATTTTTATCATTTTGATCTGTCTATATGTTTGCAAGCGCATCACACAAAAACTAATACAAGTGTTCAAGCACAACCAATAGCACTTTTTTGGAACTTCTATGTGGAAGGTTTTTCGCTAAAAAAAATTCAAATTTTTTGTTGTTGCTGCCAAAAAAATCTGAGACGCCATGCTTTACAATTTCATCCAGTTCTCTGTACAATGTATTTCACTAAACTACTAAACGGCTGGTGCATATTTGAAACATATGCCAGCACCTTGAAAATAAATAATCCGACCAAAAATTTACTCGGTATGTAGCTCGGGATATTCCTAAAATCCTATACAGACTAAAACGTAAAATACCAATATATCTCTAAAAACCAACTACGCTGGGAAACTGAAACTGATGCATATATTGCAAATGCATTGGAAAAGGGGGCGTGGCACCTTCCAAACTGAACTTCTCATATAGCTTATCTCTGGAACCGCTTACGCTAACGTCCTGAAATCGGACACAGTGGTTCGGCTTTAAATTTTAGACCACTGTATGTTTTATATATTTTATTGGACATGGACATTGTACATAACGGTATGTATATAACAAAATAAAAATAAACCTTTCTTGAAAGCTCATTTTGCCTTTTTTTCAAGTTTTGAGCGCCTTAAAATCCTAACCCTAATCATAACTATACGACACTTAACAAAAACCGTTATAAATCCAAAACTCCATCTGAGTGCAACATTAAAAAAAAATAACAAACTTTCTTAAAAAAAGTACAGTTTATTGCTTTCCAAAATTCTTAGTGGCCACAAAACTAACTAAAATCAGAAGTCATCACAGAGAGACCATGCAAACAAATTATGAATGGTCAAGCAAACAAACATTCTTACTTATCATCCGCAGAAAATTTAATTTTAATTACAAGTAAGTAATTGGTAAACAGGTTAACGAACATAAATAATTTCCCACGAAATGAATTATTAGTTTGTGTAGACTCTGCTTTATCTACATACGCTCGCGGATAAACAGGCTTTTGCCTCTAAAATTTGTGCTGCCAAAATGCAAGCGCTTTAAATGCTTATCAGTTCAGTGTTTCACGCTGTCCTTTAAGTAGTTTTCTCTTGAATTACACGCCAGGATTGTTCATTTCTCTATAAATTATGTAAGTGTATGCCATCTTAGCACATAAATACATACATAAGTACATCTTCTTGTTCGCTAAGTAATGCAATGTAATGAGTTAAATGCTCTTAAATATTGCAAATAGCCAGTTATGATTTACTGGCAAGGACCTAAGTGCCTCGAAGGAGTAGTTGTATACATTTAAGAGGAATCGTGTATCAGCATGGCGCACACATCTATTTATATGTGAATATGTATGTACATCCTTATACATACATATATTTAGTATACCCAGTACGGCATAGCTCAACCAATTGCCTCAGAAAAAGCCAAATGCTTACACTTTTGATACCTTTGCAAATACGTAATTCAATATTAGTTGAAAAATCGTCTAACTTTGGGCAATTAACTGTTTCAGCATTTAATTCTGAGTAATTTTAAATTGGTTGAAAAGACATCTGCAAAAGCAACATACTGACTTTGAAGTGCTTTAAGCCAAATACATTTTAAAGTAGTTCCTAGGACATCGCCATGTTAAGGTCAAAAATCCATTCCAAGGAAGAAAATCAGATCGTCAATTACATGTGGTGGGTAAAAAGCTATTTGAACATCCATATTTAAACTAGTTTCTTTCCGTACTGGGTACTAATAAAGCTTCCTCCTTGTCATCATAATTTATAAATTTGTGTATATAGAGCAGCATGCCATTAGCTAGTAGAGCGCAAACAATTTACTTCATTAGATGTCAAACAAGAAAGTTAATTAAAGTAAACGCACCAATGAGCTAGTAAAAGCAGTCGCATGTTTGTTGATACGTATGGAAGTTTATATACACACATATGCTTGTATGAAATTATATCTACGCAAGTGCAAGCGTACATATATTGCTAAGTAGACCACGAGTTCATTACACTCTCAACTACATACATATTTATTATTAATGAGTTATCACGCTGCCCAATGGCGTTGCCATGGCAAATTTATGGAATAATACGGCTTTGCCACGGCACACCAATTACCTAGTTCGCTTTCTCATTCGTAATTCGCACTCCAATTAGCCTGCGAATTACGTAACTCCCCATACGAAATTTTTAGAGCGAATTACCTCATTTGTTGGTAATTCAGATTCAATTACCATGCAAGTTACGAACAAATCGGTGCCGTCTCTAATTTTTATCGAAAATTTATCGAAATTAGCTAACAATTCAAAACTTGAATATTTTCTGAGTACGAAAAGTTAACTTTATCAAACAAACACAGAGACAGAGAACTGTGAAATCGAATTAAGAATGTGCCCGTCGGAATGGGCTAATTCGCGATCGTGATTGGGGGAGCTAACAAAGTAATTCAGGATGCCGTGGAAAAATGGTATAAAGTGCAGGCATGAAACACGTACCAGCGTGAATGGTTATGGGATTAAATATACAAGCAAAACTATTTAGAGTGACGAAAGGATAATGTAGGGAATACTAATCCAAAATTTAAGAAATATTATGAATATATTGATACGCTAGTGTTCTAACCCAGGGGTTCCCAAACTTTTAAGATAATAGAACCCTTACTAAATACTTATAATTTTATGGAACCCCACATCAAATTACTAAAAATCAAAGGCACTGCAATTTAAATATGAATAAAAACTTTTACTAGAAGTAGTATACATACTTTAGGAGTTAATGTGAAGAATGAAATTGTTTCACAGTTACTAAATATTGCATTATAGTCCGATATTATGTCTGAAAGCTGTAAGCGCATTTTTGGGGTAGCATCCAATTTCGACCTGAATTTACTTTTTGTATAAGTGCAAGCTGAAACCCCTGTTTCACAACGATACATTGTGACAAAACTCGTTCAGAGACACAGCCTCAAATGTGTGATTCAGTGTCGAAGTACTCTGAAGATCTATGAATGCTTCATAAATGGATTTCGCACCCAATCGATATTACTACTAGCACCCCAAAAAGAAACAAATAATCAGACAAATATCTCAGGCGATTTATCAAGTGCCCTGTTATGACATTACACATTTCACTCGGCATTTCATCGCGTTTCTTGTGGAAAGTTGTATAAAAGGGGAAAAATTCAATGCCCCGTTTTCAACGCAGGTAATCAAGAAATTAAATTTTCTTTCAAAGGATGATAATTTGTCTCTCGCCAAAAATGGGGCTGTTGATTTTCCCTGCAAAAATGTAGTAATTTCACTGATCTTATCAAAAATGTTATTAGCCGGATATTCGAATAATAATAATAATCGGGTACACGGACGGACGGGCGGACAGACAGGCGGACGGGTTTCATTCTTAGCATTTATGTATGCATTGTCTATATATATCTCGATTCATCAGCTAAGCAGTCTTTTAAATCGCATCGGATTTAGGAGTAGCTCATTCAGTTTTTGCAATACTGATTTTTGTCAATTTTTTTTAGGTTTTCAGTGTCCAATTTTTATATTCTGCTGCTAAGATCTGAAATACCTTAGCAAAATGTATGGGGGAAAATAAGGCATCTAATGTACACACACATATGCAAAAAGCTGCGTATAAAAAATGATTTGCACTTCTCAAATGGCAGATCAATAAAAATTATTAAAGTAATAACTTGGTGACACTCCAAATCATGCTCAACTCTATTGATGCATCACCTCAAGCTGTTCACTGTCTCCAAATAAGTAAACCGCTAGCCTGCTACCTTCATTCTGGTCCTTTTCTGCCACTGAGTTAATCACCATCGATACATAGAAAGATAGGCTCTTTTCTATCTAGCATACCGCATATACTTTAGGTTCTAACTTCTTTTCGTTTTGCAAAGAATCCTAAGATGTGCTACATGCTTCAAATAAAAATGCAAGACCAGTAACAAAATGTATACGAATGCAAAGAAAGATTTGCAGTCAAACGCAGGTGCATGGCGAATTTTTCTACAACTACACGCCGACAAAAAGCAAAAGGCTATAATAATCATGAGTGCATGACCTTTTGCAGGCTCACACATACATATGTACATGTGCACATATAACCACTTAAACAATGCAGAAGATTCATGGTCGGAAACGGAATATAATACTCGTACAAAGCACCTAGAAATAGGCACACAAATAACAACAAGTAATAGTTAGAAAAATAAAATAAAATATCAGCAAACAAGTGAGAAACTAAAACTTTGCCGCAAGCAATGCAAGAGCTTAGGTCGGAAGGCAGAGCTTATGATGTCAAAGACTATGGTGGCTGGCACGAGCGCCATATGTTTGTTTGGTGCGCCATCTAGTCAGCGTCTGCACTTGACTAATGGCGATGTCAACAACCTCAAGGCTAGGCCTGGGTCGCTAGTGCGGCATGCATGCCTTCAAGTGCAAGTATTCACAGGCATGTCGGTATGTGTACACGACATGTGTTCACAAAATATGTTGTAGGAAGTTCGTACTTACAGTAAGTGTCTACACATATACATGTGCATAGCTGAGTATGTGCATATGAAAGTTGTATACAAGTGAGGCATATTCTTAGGCGCTTTGAGTAGCAAACTGCACAATGCACTACAATACTTAGTATTGCTTTGATTCTCGGTGCAGTAAAAAAACTGTGTCAAGTAATCAAAAAGAACTTACAACAAATATGAAGAACCTGAGTAGAATAAATACAGAAACTTACATTTGACATACATATGTGTGTTCATATTTTTGTTGGAATATTTATGTGTATTGTATGTATATACATACCCAGTGATATCAGTCAGAAAAATATACATATATTATAGTAGGTCAACTGGTAAAAACTGACTAGTTCATAAACTGGTATGTAAAAAAAAATTTAAAAAAATTTTATATTGTATTGTATTGAGTGTCCTAGACCTCCCGTCCAAAAATGGAGGAAAATATTTTTTATTGAAAAACGCAAAAATATATCCTCCCATATTTGCAACATCTATGGTAAGATACAAAATACAACTTAAAATCTCAAAATCAAGGAGTGAATATGTAATTTTCTAAACTTAAATTAGAAATTTCTGAATTTGAAATGAAAATTTTCTGAACTTGACTTGTAACTTTCTGAATTTGAAATGTGCTTTCTGAATTTGAATTGCAACTTTCTGAATTTAAAATGAAAATTCTGAATTTGAATTGTAACTTTCTGAATTTAAAATGAAAATTCTGAATTTTAAATGCAAGTTCTGACCTAGAATTGTAACTATCTGAATTTGAAATAGAATTTCTGAATATGAATTATAACTTTCTGAACTAAAACTGAAAAAGTTGTAGAAGTTCACTACCTGCAGGGTAATGTTCAAAACATATATATTTGTTCCGGCAGAATTTCCCCCGACGACTGCATGCACTTGTCTTAATCAATGCCGAGATTTTTGTTGCTATTCCAATTAATTCATTCAAATGTAGTTACAAATTGTATTCTTTTCTAAAATCTAATTAAAATATTTCGTAACACAAGCAGCCAAGAGCACGCCATGGTTGACACGAATTGCAAATTGTGTTGTACATACTACTCTTTAATATTTGTATTCCTTTCTATCGTCTGTTCTTATACATACCGAAGTACATATGCAGTGCAAATATCATAAAAATAAAAATAAAAGTAAAAATAAAAAATATGTAGCCTGCAGCCTAATGTCTCATTTCGCTTTTTTATTTCCCCATATCCGCTCTAACATTTTTACTCGTTTCCAAGACTATGCGTTTCTGTTTTATTTTTCGCCTTTCACTCATTTTCGCCTCACTTGTCAGACCGGAAATCGCAATAGTAATGCGCTTAAGCAAATCTGCATTTAAATAATTTTATAGTTAATGAGTTGCAAAAAGTCAGTGTAGAAATTAAAAAAAAAAAAAATAGCAAAAGAAAATATTTGAAAGTCAGAGAAAATTTTTTCCGGCAGTAAGCATTAGTCACAAGAAAAATCTGCAAACGAAATGTGAAAAATACTACAAAAGCCTAGTGCTGGCTATTTTTTCAACGCTATCGCGCATTCTTTATGAAAATTCTCAGCTATAGCAATAGTTATGGAAACGGAAATGAAAATAAAAATGCAAATGGAAATGAATGTAAACAATTCGCTTAGGCGCCAAAGCTGAAGTTGAAGAACCATAAACGGCGAGCACTTCGAGAGCGAGACGCCTTCAAAAACTTCCAGCGTAACTGTGGGAGAGCAGCCACTTGACATGGCAAGTCATGCTGCCAAAAGAAATACTCGTAGCATGCAATAGACGAAGAAATTTGCGCTATTGAAGTGCGGAAGGCGCAAAGCAGAACAAGAAGGAAATCGCGAATTGAGTTGCCTATTATCGTTCATACAGCAAAAAAAATAAAAATAAAACATAAATGCACTTACAAAAATGGTTATTGCAGGGGAAAATATCTTTGAGCAATACTATGAAAACGGTGCAATATTTTGAGTCTGGCTTTCGATTTAAGTATTTAAACTTTAAATCTTTCTCACAAATACCTATTCCATAGTCTGCCTCTTGGTTGTCGTCATTATCTGTCTGACTGGGACAATCCGGGGTTTATAGAGTGTGGTGTTTGTATGACAAGCGAGCACTTTACTTCTCAATTGCCCACTCAGTCCAAGGCAGCTTTACTTAACTATCTAAAGCGATTATACTGGCGTTAATGCTGGTTCTCAAATAAACGAGGTCTGGTGCCCAGATGTGGGGGCCCAGGGGCTTTTGCTTCATATCCAACCTGAAGAAGGCAAAAGAAACGGTGCAGCTGTTAAGATCTGTGATGTCGGTTCAGCACAGCAAATCATGCAATATAAGATCAAAAAAAAAACACACGACTCGGAGTCGAACCGTCTTCAACATAGTTTTGTACGTTTGGTGTGGTCCTTCTCAATTTTGACTAAGTTAAAGACAACTTCCATTGATACTGCCGAAGGGGTGTTTGAAATCAACAAATATATTTAAAATATGTCGATTATTCTCTAGCGAATATTTTCCAAGCCTTTGCGTTTAGGGAATACCTGACCTCACGGAGTGTTTACAAATTCTATAGACAACACACAATGCGCTCGATAAAACCCCATCGCCGATGCTCTGAAGGCTGATCTTACGATAGTTGACGCACATGTCAGATTCATATTTTTGTTTAAACAGCAGTGACCCCGAGATAGTTGCAACTGAAAACAATACACTGCCCTTGACAAATCTGGCCTTTTGGTTATCCTCTCGCTAGTAAGAACCTCAATTGTTTCTGGTCACAGTGACCTTTGTTCTACAACAACCACAAACTAACCGTTAACGCCTTCATGGTTATCGGGTTAACTGGTTATACGGGCTTATGTTTTTACTCAGTTTCCCGCAATAAAGTATGTATACTGAGAAGTTCTTAGAGGTCATTACTACAACTGCGTAGGCAGCGGGCGCTGTTTTGATCATAACTAGGGCTCGGAATCTCATGCAAATGCATCTTTTTATTGGACATCTTCAGATGGATATGGTTAAGTTATTTTTACAAATCATGGAATTTCCTCTAAACGTAAAATCGTATTCAAACGTTAATGCATATTCTTGCGTATTTTGCATTAAATCCCTGTTTTTTTGTATTTGTTGCGCATATTTTACAATAAATGTATGTGGAATTTGCATACTTTCGCTTTGTTTGTTTCACAACCATTTAAATTTAGTGCGACATCTCTTGATAAAAAAAATACCTTCACATTTTTCCCAAATATTTATCTAAACCACAGTCAAAGTTCCTATTGGAAGCTAAGAATCCAGCGCCTAAGAAAACGGTTAAGACCCTGCTGTCTCAACCTTTCTTCACGAAATAATAGAACGGGCATATATTTCTGTTGAAAAGATGGGTTGCTGTGCGCTCCTTTTTTACAAAAACAAAAACTTTAGAAAACCGTAGTAGAAAGCGTAGCAAATTTCTTAGGAACTCCGTACGGTCTTAAGGCGATTTGATACAAGATAACATTTTTCGCCATTTCGTCGCCGTTTTTATATGGAGTTTTCGCTTTCCTTGAGAGCTGAATGCTAAGCTTAAACTAATATTTTTATTTTCTGCTGGCTTATAAACTAATTTCATACATGAACTTGTTAAAATGCATGTATTATTTGTTCTTGTACCGGCATTAAAATATTAGGAAAATATTTTGAATTGCTTATTTTACTTGTTTATAGCGGACATTTTTTTTCCATTTTTTAGTGCATGAGATTCCGAGCCCTAATCATCACTTATTTAAATGCTCACAGACGAGTAGCAAAGTTGCAAGACAATTTCAGAAAAATCAACACATTTCGTTTTTTTTTTTGGTGTACATGTATATAATATTTTATAAAAATGTGCACATAACACTTATATGCATATACTTATAACTTATATTGTTTTCATTTGCTTTCGTGCAACTTTCCAGCTCGTCAAGTTTGTTGACGTCTGTGGTGTGCACACACACTTGTGGCAAACACTTCTGCGGCATAGCGAATATATTAAACAAATTGTACTCGCAATTTTTCTAGTGTTCTTTAGCAAACTAGTTAAAGTGTTATACCCATATACATATGTATGTATGTACATGTGTAAGAACATTTGTATATTTGCATGCAGCGCTTTTGACCTTTTCATTGCTTGTACTTCCGTCAGAAGTGTGCTTAATAGGTGAAGAATTCGCATTTCCTGGTTGAGCATAAGCGGAAAAGTAGTATTTGCGCATGGCTGTAATTGATGTATAGGTATACAAACATACATATGCACATACATACATATATGTAGGCAAGAAAATACTACATGTGACCATAGCTAAATGAAAAATGTCTACTATAAACGTAAAAATATTCATTTAGATTTTCTGTTAAGCAGGAAAATCTTTAAAGTATTATATAAAACAATTTGTGGAATATTCAAACAACGAATCACCGCTACGTAACTATTTTCAGGTCTTTGCTCTATATTTTCTTCCATCACAAAAATTGCATAAATATATTATTCATTTAATTTTTTTTTTTTAGTGAGAGGGGAATTTTGTTTTATTATTTGTTACTAGCAAACACATCAACAACAGGTGGCAACCATCCTCAAAAATATTTTCAACTGTAAGCCCTATTAAAATATCCTTATTTTAATATTTAAACGAATTTTTTTTAAAGAGATTGCAGCCCTCCTGGACGGAGTTCTTTAGACACCCATATTTCAATAATTGCTTCATCTTATCAATTTGCCGAAACTTAATTTTTCAAACTGGTGGCAACAAATAAAAAAATATTCAAATCGTACCCTAATAAAAGAACCTAAGATTTATATATACATATAACATAGATATAACGTCCTATATCTTTCAATTGATTTGACCGGTTGCAATAAAGCGTATATAGCAAACTTCTGCGTGTACACCCCTCAGTAGGTTTTTCGTGATTTGATATTATTCCAACAATAAATAATAATAATAATTATAATAACAAACCACATTTCATTTGCTTATGAACTTAAAATCTAATAGGAATTTATCGCAAGCAAACATTTCGTTCAAATGACCTTAAAAACAAAATAAATATTACTAATTTATAAGCATATAATATAAAATATATCTGGCAATTTTTCACCGCATCTTAACGGAAAAAAATATATTTTTCTTTAATTCTCTACTAACCAAAAATATATCACCTTACCAGAGACATCCTATTTATCTTTCCGTTTTCGCTACCTGCAAGCAAAATCGTGAGGCTGTAAAATTTACAGTGTAAATCAAAGCAAAATCAAGGTAAGCGCAACGTTTGTTTCTGTCAATTTGGCTACTTAACGGCATTAAATTGTTCTCTAATTTATTACAGATATTTGTATAGACAAAAAATTCTAACTAAAATGAGTATATGGAATTAAAAATATGCACAGCAGCATAAAACAGAAAATTGTTGCGTTAATAAGTAAGCAAATAATAATAATATGCAAACGGAAATTCTCTTTGATGGAAAATCGTTGGCGGTTAGCTGATGAATGAGCTACACGCACTTGCATTAAATCACACGCACATATGTACATATAACGGGTGATTTTTTTGAGGTTAGGATTTTCATGCATTAGTATTTGACAGATCACGTGGGATTTCAGACATGGTGTCAAAGAGAAAGATGCTCAGTATGCTTTGACATTTCATCATGAATAGACTTACTAACGAGCAACGCTTGCAAATCATTGAATTTTATTACCAAAATCAGTGTTCGGTTCG
>NW_016159758.1:9322-35641 GCF_001687245.7 Rhagoletis zephyria | reverse complement strand
AATTAGAAGTTTGAATTTAAGTACAGAAACTAATGTTTTAATTTACTTTTCTTGTCTCCGTCTACTCAGGCAAGCGGTTAGGTGTACATAGTCGCGTACACTCTAGACATAAAAAAATAATTATAAAAAAAAATTTTCTCACTGAAAAAATATTTATCCTCACCAAAAAGATTATACAAGAAGCTTTATGTCGCATTACCCGGGTGTTTTCGTTTAACCGGCACCAACATATGTATATTACCCGGGTACCCGGGCAAATCGGGTAATACCCGACTACCCGGGTAATAAAAGCCCCGGGTAATACCCGGGTAATCGGGTACCCGGGTACCCGGGCATTACCCGAATTATCCGGGCACCCGGCTAATACCCGGGTAACCGGGTACCCGGGTATCATCAGCCCTAATACACTGGTCCTACCATTTTGTTCGTGGACACCCTTGCTTTCGTTGTCTACCCATGGGTGCTGAATCGAAGGATCCTTTCACCGGATCGGTCTTATCCATACATACAGCATGGGCAAGCCAGCATAATCATTGTCCATGTCGTTAAAAAGCTTATATAGGTTGTCATTACATCTGTCCATGCGAACAGGGCGGTAGATCTTGCCTAGAATAGTTCTCACCCAAGGCCTTATCATCTTTGTTCGACAACGCGTATGTTTCTGCACCATATAAAAAGAAGGGCATGATGAGAGACTTTTAGAGCGTAAGTTTTGTTCTCGAGAGAGGACACTTCTTTTCCCTTGCCTACTGAACCCAAAGATACACCAGTTGGCAAGACTTATTATTCTCTTAATTTTCGGATTGACATTATTAGTGACATTTATGCTGGATCCTCGGTAGACAAAATACCTCACTACTAAGTTAAAGCTGGTTTGCGTACCCAAGTTTCAGGGCGGCGATGTTGAAATCGTCTGCATACACCAGCAACATCATTTTATTGCTACATGTATATGGTGCGGCTGTGATACGGATTGAAATTGGAAGCTGTTATTATGCTTTCCAGAAACAGACAGCAAAAGTTCACAGCGTCTTAAGGAAGTAAGTTATTTGCATACATATGTACATTAGGGTGGCCCCTAGTTATATGGAAAAGAGTAGAAGTATTTAAATTCTCGGTCTCACCCCCTAGACATATGTGAATAGCAAGTTTTAGATCAATCAAAAGAGATTTAGAGCTGGCTCGAAGCACTCAAAGTTTCTCATGTACTTTATATGGAGAAAAAACTATTTTTCGTAGAAATGGTAGAATCCTGAATATCAATATTTTTCAAACGGTAAACTCAGTTTCGCTTCAGGAGACTTAAAAAAAATATCCAATTGGTTATTTAAAATTTGTCTAATATTTACAATTTTTTATGGGTTCCCCATTGCATTTTTTCTGGTTTTGTTGGACTCTTAGAAAATATTTAATGTTGATAAATTATTAAATAAACGATTGACTGTTTTTTCTGGAAGTCTGAAGAGAAAAATAGTTTGTCGATTGATAAATATAGATGTCCTACCATTTCTAAAAAAATTGTTTTTTGCATAGTTTCCATAGTTTAGTCATTAAGCTGTTCACACATTTCTAGGGGGTGATATCGAGAACCTGAGCTCTTTTAGAAATAGGGCCACCCTAGTGTACATACAATAATATGGCGTCGAGTAACCACCATTCTTTGTAATATTATATATATATTCTTCTTAGCGTCGCCAATGCTGTTCTCTAAGTGCTTTAGTTATTTCTTTTCAATTCTGCATCTAGACTTGTGACCGTTGCCTCCCTTGCTAGTCTGTCCGCTATCTCATTTCACTCTATTCGCCTATGCTCTGGTACCAATAACATGTATGTAGCTGTATGTTATTTTAATAAGCAAGGCGGTTAAGTCAGCTGTCAGCTGATGAAGAACGATGTTCTTGGGCCTTTATGCTCAAAATGCGTGCTTTCTTGGATGCAGCGGGGTTTAGTTCCGATGTTGCTGTCTATAGACTTTTCATAGCTTTTAACATAAAGGAGATAATACTTATTTTTATCAAGGACTCTGCCAGCCAGTTGTATCCTCTGCCCACCTTCGGGCTAAATATTGCTCCCGCATCTTTCACACCTCTGGACCTTATGAGGAAAAAAAATGTTTTCCCATGATGCTCACCAGGTATCCCATGCTGAAGCAGCACCAGACGCTTTTCATCTACCCTATGGGCTTTCAACCGATCAAAAATACTGTTTGACAGTCTGAGCGCTAACCTGGTTTCTTCAGTTCCTCTTTCCAGAGCTTTGCGATGCCTTTAGCTGCATCGGTTGAAGAAATTATTTCCCAGGAGATTCTAAAACTCTGCCTTAAAAGTTTTCAGATTTTTTCACAGTATTAAATCAAACTGAGTATTGCGGCTTAGATCTAATCAGAATAAAAAAAAAAGTTTGCGAATATTTTAATAATGCTTAAGTATATTCAATCGCAAAAGACTCCTGCTATATATGCATATACATACACATATATACATAGTTTGCATATTGACACTATAAATCCACATTCAACTAGCCTTCAAAAAAATACCTAAGCTCAAGGACATTTTAAGAAAAGCTGGTATTTATGTGCGTCATGCTACTCGCACCCCACGGGGAGTGAAAACTGCTTATTCTGCGCGTTAAGTCGCCTACAATACCTTGGTAATGGCTTGATCACATTTCACGCTGCCCACATTTTATAAATATTTAATAACTCGTTTCAGCCTATGCACCACCTTCACGCTCCCACATATAAGATTCACATTCAAAACTCTTCGTACAAGCTATTGAACTCACGAGCTTAGCGTGTGCGCCTCGCATTATGCAAAGCATTTGTTTTTTTTTTTATTTGCGCATTTTGGCACTCGCTATAATCGTAGTTTATTTTATTATTTTTTATTTGCGAGCATATTTTTATTATTATTGGCCCGGAGGTGACTACTGTCAAAGCCAACAAGCAATATGACAACAACAAATAACAACTCAACAAACGTTTGCGGTTTCGGTAACCTCCCATACAACACCCACTAATCCCAGTGGTCATTAGCTTTATTTACAAAAGTAATTCAAACGAATTGCTTCGTTATGACATCGAATTTTATTTAACAACTCACTAATGACGTGACGCAAGGGCGTGTCAGTCGGCCTGCTGGTGGTGGCAATGGTGGTGTTGGTGTGGCCGTCGATCCCAGGTGAAAAGGTGTGCTGGCAATGTCATAGAACATTAAAAAAAAAAACAACAACAATGAGGCGCTATCTTAGCCAGCTTAGAATGTATAATACATAATGGCAAAAGCAAACGACATTCGCCCTCTAGTGGCCTGTTGAAATTATCCGGCGCTGTTGGGTAGCGGAGTGAAAGCGCTCGAAACGACAGCTGAACTAGAAAAGGATTGAGTGTTGTGAGGTTGTAGAATGTGAGAAAAAATACCGACACAAGAAAATTCAAAGTAAATGATAAACACGTCAATGGTTTTATATTGGCGTATATAGCTAGCAGGAAGGCAAAGGCCAGAGAAAGCTTTGCATTATTTTGTAACTTTGTAAGCAGTTTGATCTCAAAGCTTTTACTTAAAAATAAAATGTACATCTTTCAAAAGTGTTGTAGTGGAAAGCGAGGTGAGAAATCCAAGTTGCACTCGTTTTTTAGAAACTTTTCCCTTAGCTCTTCTACTAATTCTCATGCACACAAGTAGTGAAATTTTCATGTTAGTAGTATGAATTATATTTCAGTGTTGGAATTAAATGTGAAAATATTGTGGCTATTCACGTTTACCTTTAGTATATTTTATTGTTGTGCAACAACGTGAAATGTGAAAAAATTGTGGTTGTTCACGCTTGCCTGGTTATCAGCTTATCTGGTTAAAAATAATTTTTCTGTAGTATATTTTATTGTTGTACAACAACAAGCATGAACAAAAACATTTGGGTTGCTCATGCTTGACTGGTTATCAGGTTATCTGGTTATGTGGTTATATTTTACATTCAGTTTACAACAATAACATACCACCCTGATAACCAGGCAAGCGTGAACAACCACATTGTTTTCTCCATCTCAAAATGAAAAACGAGCTAGAAATAATGTTACGCATACGCCATGTACACCTAAGTGTGTTACTCTGCTCTTATTTCACACAAAAAATCCTTGCGCATTTTCACTTCAACACTCATTTCTTTCTTATTTACCATTGATCTTTTTCATTGGTAGCTTCATTTTTTTAACATAATAGGCTTTAACACAAATGCAAAAAAAATTACACAGAAATTGTTATTTTTTAATTTTTTCCCCTGTTGAAGGGGGATTTTATTTTAATTTTTTCATCAAAAAACTAAAAAATCTTGAATTATGAATTTAAAATTTCGTTTGCTATTGCGATTGTTCAATTGGTTCTTGAGATATACGTGATTAATTGGAACCCCTTTTTTAAAGCTGAATATCAGTAAATAGCAAATATCTCTAAAACGTATCTATATAAATTGGTTCTTGAAATACTATATACGTGATACGTGGAATAACTTTTTTTAATTAACTTGATTTTCAGAATCACCGAGCAATTATTCATAGGAATTGGATAGTAGCATCCGGTGAAAAAAAAAATTTATCCAGATTTATCAATAATCAAGTTCTATGTACTTAAGACCGAATATGTTAGTATTTACAAACTTTAGGTGTACTAAATACTTCAAGGAATTGTACTTACTTATTTACACAGAACTAAACACTGGGTATTGGAAATACTTATTTAGTTATTTTCGCTAAGTTTAGTGAAGCTCGGACACAAACTCGCGAGGTGAGTCCCTTTTTGAGTTTATTCTAAGTGAAGACGTATTTATTTGTAACAGGGCGAATTCCCCTACGTTTATGACTGCCGTCAGAGAAGAGGTTCTTGACCTTACACTGGCTTCATCTGAAGCAACACCATTGATCTCGAATTGGAGGGTTCTGAGCGAACACTCCTTTTCGGATCACAAGTATATTCAATTCTCTTTGGAACCTGTGAAGCACGTGTGTGGGATATGTATAGCAGGAATCTTCGCCGAACGCTCCCTGATACGCAAGAAGTGAATTCGGTGCAGTCGGTGGAGCTTGTCTAAGTTATCAGCTCAGCGTGCAGAGATGTTCTTCAAAGCACATGTTCGCTGAGATTTCAGAAAGGCAGAGCGAAACCCCTTTGGTGGAGCTCTCTGAGTTAAGGGCATCGACCAGACGATTATTCAATAGGGTCCGTAAGAGTAAGATACCTTCTGACTGGGAACTTTATAAGATTGGACTAGGAATCTACAAGTCGGAGGTGAGAAAGGTGGAAAGAGTTTGATGTAGGACGTATAAGGGTGTCATGAATTATCTAGATTTACGCATATTCTCGCTAGGAATTCCGCTACGGTGGGTTACTTGAGGGATTAGGCAGGGTACTACGCTATGAATAGCGAGGAGTCCCTTAGCTTGCTCCTGGATACTCACTTTCCTTAAAATACTTCCCTTGAGGATGCCGTATTTCCTCAACTTCTTCACGGATGGATCGAAACTGGACCGCAGAGTCGAGAGCGTACCATCAACACTAAGTTCAGGCTCCCGGACTTCTGCAGTGTATTCCAGGTGGAAGTGGCTGCTATCAAGTAGGCGGTTAATTCATTGCTCCGGAATGCTATTAGGGTCATGGAGGTGAGCTTATATTCTGATAGCTTGGTTAAAGAATGTCTTCTCTCCCTTTCAGTCGTGTCGGAATACTTCTGTATTCGGATTATTTGGGTACCGAGTCACAGCGACATTGGAGTGAACTGTGTGGCTGACGAGTTGGCCAGGGGAGGCACTCGTGAAACGCTATCGCCCGATAAGGAGCGGCTCGGATGACATTGATTGCTTGTGGTACACTCCTGGATAGATGGGCCTCATGTCAGCTCAGCGAGCACTCGCGAAAACCAAGCCATGTGCGATCGCGAGGGAGGACGGGGATGGTCGAGGGCATTCCTCACACTCACAAAGCCGCAGCCCTCACTTCTGGTGCGGGTTCTAACGCGTCACTGTCTAGTCGGTATTTGCGCAGTAAGACTAAACATAGTACCGGACCCTGTATAGCGCAGCTGCCTGGAGGATGACGAGGTGGAATCACCCCATTACTACCTTCATTAATGCCCAGCTTTTGCCAGCTAAGGTTGAAGTACTTGAGATCTCATATCCTAAATAGCCCCAAGCAGCTCTGGGGCTTTGAAATTGGCCGAATTCGTAAATACATAATCGGCTCGGGGCGTTTTATCGATAAATTATAAGGTGCTATTCAGATTTATTGTATCACAAAAGACAATCTGAAACTGTTTTAGTGAGCTCCGGTTACACGGGGCGACCACATAATCCAACCTAACCACATAATCTAACCTAAATAACGGGTTAGGGGTAAACCCAAGCAAGACAGAACTTGTACTGTTCACAAGAAGGTACAAAATCCCCCCATTGATAACACCAAGGCTGGCACAGACCACACTAAAATTAAGCGAATCCGCTAAATACCTGGGGATAGTCCTAGATAAAAAATTAAGCTGGATTCAAAACACCGAAGAGCGGGTGCGGAAGGCCACGGTTGCCCTATACAGCTGCAGGAGAGCAATCGGCCAAAAATGGGGTTTAACCCCGAAGCTAGTGCACTGGATATACACCGTCGTGGTGAGGCCCATACTTCTGTACGGGGTAGTGGTATGGTGACCAGTGCTGGAGAAGAAAGTAAACATTATTAAATTACAAAAAGTGGAGAGAACGGCCCTGATCTGCATTAGTGGTGCTCTCCGCACAACACCTACTATGGCAATGAATACGATCCTCAACATCATACCCATAGATATTATGGGACGACAATACGCTGCGTTTGCAGCCCTAAGACTACAGGGGCTTAAAAGCTGGAAAGCGGCTCGCTGTGGTCACACTACAATTCTGAGAAACCGACAACTACCGAGTACAAAGGACTACTGTGTACCAAGGCTCACTTTCACTTAAGGTTATAGCGTAACGCTACCTAGCAGGGAATCATGGCTCGAAGGAGTTCCGGGGTCTAGAGATGCCATAAGATTCTACACGGACGGCTCCAAACTAGAAAATAGGGTAGGAGGAGGCGTCTACTCGGAGAAATTGGGAATAAAAAGATCATTCCGACTACCTGACCACTGTAGTGTCTTTCAAGCCGAATTGGCAGCCATACAAGAAGCCGTTGACAGCCTAAAACTAGCTGTTATCGCCACTACGGAAATATATATATACTCAGACAGTCAGGCGGCTCTTATGGCGCTTGAATCTGTCACTATAAATTCGGAAACAGTTTCCAACTGCCGCAAATCACTTAACGTGATGGCGGAGCAGTTCGCNCAGGCGGCCCTTATGGCGCTTGACTCTGTCACTATAAATTCGGAAACAGTTGCCAACTGCCGCAAATCACTTAACGTGATGGCAGAGCAGTTCGCTTTGCACCTGGTATGGGTACCGGGGCACAGTGACATACCAGGAAATGAGAAGGCAGACGAGCTTGCAAGGGCGGGTACTTGCTCTCCACTTTCACCAGCCTGGAAGAGGGTGGGTATGCCACTCGCTTCCTGCAAGCTCTTACTAAGGGAGAACTTCCTTGAAGAAGCGGCCTCCAAATGGGAGCGCCCTGAAAACTGTAATACAACGAAGCTTACATGGCCAAAATGGGATGTACGGAGATCGAGAGAAATTCTCACTCTCAACAAAGGCGATATGTCACTGGCCATTGGTCTGCTCACAGGACATATTCTGATAGGAAGGCACGCAGAACGCCTCGGGGTTAGTCACAACGACTACTGCAGGAGCTGCCACGACGAAGAAGAGCCTGAATCAATAAGGCACTTACTCTGCGATTGCCTAGTACTGGGCAGGAAAAGACAGAAATTCCTAGGTATAGGTCTTCTAGACGATCTAAGCGCGACTGCTAAGTTTGGAATACGGCAGTGGCTAAGGTTTGCAGACTCCACAAACTGGTTTAAGGAGTAGGGGATTTTTTGGATCCATGTGGTATCACAATGGGCCCTGATCGGGCCTAAGTGTGCTGGCGCCCTCTGGGCCTAGCAGCCACTTCAACCTAACCTAACCTAACCTAACCTAACAAAATACTTAGTATTATTGGCTTCAATAAATACTGTATGCAAAGGTAATCGCAAGAAGTCCGAAAATCATGAAATAGTCTCGGAGATGCACAACAATTCCCGAGAGTTCCAAAATAACTAGTCTTTAAATGGTCCCGAAAATCCGGAAATAGTCTCAAGAATCCCTAAATAAACCCAAAGTAGTCCCTAAGCGGTCCGAAACTATCCCATAAGATTCCCAAAATAGACATATGTGACACGAAATATATCGAAAAGTTTCGGAAACACGCCAAAGTACTTAAATAATCCCGAAAATTAAAAGCCGACAAATTGCGCGTACAAAATGCTGTCCAAATTCTTATTTCCTGCCATTAATTTTTTTATATGAAGAAATAAATTTAAATCCTCAGAAAAATAAAAATTCACACTCTACAATAATGCGATGCGGGATTTGTGGTTAGACCGAAGCTTTTGTCTGGCTTCATAATAATCTGCAAATGAATTGTCATAACCTGCATCTTGGCTTGAATCCACGACTTAAGCCTAGTTTCTAAGCATGCCCTCACAGATGAGAATAACAACGAGACAATTTGGCGATTCGACAACACCCTGGAAATAGAGTGCAAGCGCTGTCCTACTTCAATACAGAATAAAAGAAAATATCAGCCCTTATGTCAAAGAGGAGCATGATCGACTTCATCGTGATGCGCCACATGGTAAGTAGTGAGTATTAACAGACGCCAGCATCGAAGTGTCCTTCAAGCCACTTGTAGTAGGAAGATCTCTTAGATCTGGCGCGCATACGTCAAATTCGAAAGGTCAATATCGACACATATTAATACCTAGTTACAACATGCGTCTCTGTCAAAAAAGAAATTGTATTAGGCAGAGGAAAGTCTGACCTCAAAAAGATGAAATCCTAAAGATTTTCGTAATCGACTCTAAATTCTTCTTAAACCATCAACTCTTCATCGCACCTACTATAAACGGGCATTGCGAAGCGAGCAAAAAGTTAATCAAACCCTCGAAAATATATACATGGAAAGATATTCTGGCTGACAATAATGCATCTCGAAAATTATTTTATAAAACAAACCAACAATCTAGAGTGGAGTAAAGAAATGTTGTAACAGACCTCGAGAGTGCAATATAAATACGCAGAAAACACTTCTCAATAGTTTTGCGTAGCGCGTTTGACGTATCAGAATGCAAACTAAGGACTGCCAAATAAATTTGTTCCTCATACTTTTCCCATATTGTGCTACTGAATTATTCAAATTAAATTTTGTGTATCATATTAGCTCTGCGTTTAATGTTAGAAGAAAATTTGTGGCCAAGGAAACCGGTATTGCAAGAATAATCCAACTTTTTCAAAGGCAACCCAGTTGGTATTTGAAAAAAAGGAAGTGCGCCTGGGCCACACTGGAGAAGTAAAACATACATACATCTGCTTTTGCTTAATGTTATTTTTTTTGTCTTTTTTCTATCTAGATCCCTATCTCTTCTCCTGTTCGTTACATTTATGTTATTCTGTTTTCCCTTATCTTCATTTTTATCTTTATACTCTGTCGATAACAAAATCAATAGTAACGTCCAACAAAATATCGATAGCAAAACCGATAAAAATATTGATAACCAAATCGATGAAAAATCCGATAAAAACTTCTATAGCAAAATCGATAATAATATTGGTAGCAAAATCTATTAAAAACTCGATAAAAATATCCGTAACAAAATCGGTAAAAATATCCATAAAGAATCTATAAATAACGATAACAAAACCGATACATATCGATAACAAAATCTTTAAAAATATCGATAACAAAATCGATAAATATCGATAACAAAATCGATCAAACTATCGATAACAAAATCCATAAAGTATCGATTATTATCCGAAACTATAATCGATATTGATAACAAAATTGATAACAATATCTACAAAAATTTCGATAAAAAAAACGATAAAAATGTCGATAACAAAGCGGATAAAAATATCGATTATATTATCGATATGTCCCGAAAATACCGAAATTCTCTAAAATCTCAAAATAGCGCTCAGATTCTCTGTATCTTTCCCTATATCCTTTCCTCTTTAATTACCTTTACTTTAATCTTTCTTCCCCTATCTTCATCTTAACTTCTATCGGTTTCCTCATCCTCCTCTCGGTCTTTACTAAGTAAAGCGTTTAAATTTACCTTGGTCTTCATTTTTGCCTTTATCGTTACGCATCTTTTTTTTTTGTTTTTATTTTTACCTTTGCGTTTATCCCTTTCTTTATCTATGTATGTACGTAGACACCCTTACTTTCATTCTTGTATTGGACTTTTTCTAAATGTTATTTTTTAACCTTTTATTAGCAAACTTTTGTTAACTTAATACCATATGCATACACACAAGAAACACTTGTTTGAATTTTGAATTTTCCAATTTACTCCCAACCAACCAACCGCCGCTAAAGAGTTTTCACGTAAAAAAAATGCATAAGAGATTGTGGTTACGGTAAAAATGTATCTTGATCCTGGACAGTAATTTCAAACAACCTATGTTCGGGGAAATTCCACTTAAAAGTAAAGAGCAAAGAAGCTGAAAATATTTGAAAATATTTGTGGCATCACGGGTACAGCAACCGAATGAATTCCCATTGTTACGCTTAGTATGAATTATGCACTTTATTTTTAGCTTAGGCTTACGCCAGGTCACTACGGCGCAATGGCGTGAATGTGGCTTTAAACAATAACCGAAATTTGCTTCCAATAGAAGCCCATCCACCAAACTGTCGTAAACTAATGCCAAACGAGAGTCCAAAATGTCTAAATACAAAGCATCAGTGTGCTTTATTTCTAAACTGCACTTGGAGAAAAAGTCTAACTTGCGCAAGCTAGTTGAAAACTAGCATCTAACCTTGATTGCGCAAATTTGTAATTATAATTAACTGAGATTTAGAAATAAAATAAACTAATGCTTTGTATTTTGGCGCTTTGGGATGCAGCCACATTGGGCTCTTTTTAAAAGTTAAATGAAAGTCACAAAAAATGTGACCAAGGACCTTTCGGACTTAAAAATTCCACAACAAAGGAGATACTGCTGCTTGCGTCTTCTAAATTTTACTTATAAGATCGCATAGACTATACGTTGTGAAAGACTGACGCCGTTCATGAAAAAACTGCCTGGACTTTATTCCTGCGGCTTCAGACCTTGCAAATCCGATATTCGTCAACGTTGAAAATGTGTCAATTCCTGAAAAAGGTCTTGGATAATCAAATCGGCACACACTATATGACTGTCAAATATAAAAGAGCCTTTGACAGTTCGAAAAGGAGTCGGCAAACGAGGTTGATCTAGCATTAAACTGACACAATACTAAATAAAAGAGTTACAAAGAAAAATAGCTTAAAATAATATTGCAAGGGCTATTTGGGCGAAGTATTGCGCATAGCGGAGTTTATTTATTCTTAAGTTTTGGGCAACCTTATTTAATTACAATTTTCTCTATTTCGCTTAACCTAAATTTTAGTAATCTCCCTTGTCTGATATTGTTTTGCTTTTCCAAAAACATCAAAATTAATTCGAACTATTTTAAGTACTTAAATACGAAAATTTGTCAACGGATTAAAAATTGAACATCGTTAAGGAAAATGTCGGTTTTGTGTAACTTAATATTTGGGTCAAAATTTTATACAAAATTGTAATAAACACAAAATCACGCACACATATGCATGCATGTGCGTTTGTATTATTTATAATGAATTTGCAATTATATTGAATGAAATTATGGCATATTTGGAATATTTATTTCTAATCTATTGAATATGGATGTGTATGTAAATAGATGTGGGAGACCATACAAAACACCGGTAGCAGACGACCTCTAAAACCTAATACACCGCCAAAAAACATAATACTGCAATCGTGGCGTTCGTTTATAAAAGCATCAAATACTTCACCATCGTCGACACATTGCATTGCCATAAATCGCTAGCCGCTTGCAACAAAATTATTAACTTCAAAACTATTTTGTTGTTAATTTGCGTGTTTGAATGAGTATGCAATATTAATTTATTTTGTCAAAATTTGCATTGAATTGTACTAAATTTGTACTAAGTAAGCATCAAATTAAATGAAAAGCATTAAGTATTAACGCAATTATAAATGAGCCGTTCAGTGCACACATCGATTAACTCCAGTTTTTGAAAAATCTTAAATTTAAGTGTCAAAACACTTGATATAGTCAAAACTTATTATTTTTATAATAACTTTATCTAACATACAATAGTACATACTATTTATAATAACATTATTTATTTGATTTTTTAATATAAATGGAATTTTAAAAGATAATGTACATTATTTGATCGCATCTCCCAACTTTTTGTTGTGTAGTTAATCAATTTGTGCACTGAACGGCTCAAATAGCATGCATGCCTGCATATGACTTTACAATATATCTACCCTGCAGGGAAACCGCGGACTAGTGAATCAAATTTCTAGTTCCGTACTAGGTCTTTATCGCCAAAAAGGAACTAGTCCGATAGGAACTAGATCCCCACCAATCCAAAATCGGCGAAAAGTGATACTTTTAAGAAACTAATTTTTTTCAGTTTTTTTTCAATAGAAATCTATATCTAAAGTGACGAATTTAAAAATGGTTCGGAACTATAGAAAAAGGGATGCAGAACGAACTAGATCCTATTTGTCAAATTTAGAACTATTTCGGAACTATCGAATAAGGGATGCAGCGGGGGGGTTGTTTACTTTACATAGATATGCAGATGCTTTTTCATAGCCTGGTAATACAAAACTAAAATTTGTGTTAACATTTCAACATCTTGGGATCGTCTGAAATCCAAGAAGCGAGCACCTCTGCTACAGCTAAAGGTATGTAAACGTACATTTCTTATAATTTCAAATTGAAAACACATTTCTTCCAAAATAACTTAAAATCGCATACACGGAAGAACCAAAAAGATTGAAAAATCATGATACTTTTTTCTTTCGTCTGTCGATTTTAGAACTGGTTCGGAACTATAGAATTTAGGACTAGTTCGGAACTATCGAAAAAGGGATGCAGCGGGGGGCAATTGACACTTCCTAGGACATCGCCATGTTAAATTCGCCAGTTGCTTGCATGCAAAAGAGATTTATCGCGAACCAGTACTGGGTCTAAATGTACTAGAAGCGCACCAGTTCAGAACTAGAGATTTTCCCCACAGGGTACATACAGTATGTATGTATGTACACAAGTATCAATAGTTACGCATACGCCCTATTGGCTTCTACGGCCGTGCAAATATTTCTATTTAGGTATTTTAGCTCTAAACTGTAGCAATCAGTAATCAGAATTACACAATTGCAAATTATGTTTTTATTATATAAACTTACATATGCTTGCGTTAATGATATGCACACATGAGTATGCTAGTATTGAATTCTGTATTAAATCGATAGCCTTGCACAGCCTGCATATTCAAAATCATAAACAGTGTAAGCGGAAATTCATTATAAATGATAATCATTCTGGCTCAATTCAAATTTATAACCCTATTGTAAAGTCAGGTATGGAATTTTGATGTTATTAAAATAATACTAATAGCTCTGGCATGTGTGAGTAAATTAGTTATATATGTAGATGTGGGTCTACGTTGTAACAACGGCCAACATTTATTTTTGGTCAACAACTGCCATTACTGCAGATTTCAAGCAATTTTTGTTTTTAATATTATGGCCTAGTAACAATTATATTCAACAATTTTGTTGAGCTTGATGTTGTTTGAAAATCAAAAATGTCGTGGAAAAGCAACAATAATTTACACATGGTAGAAGTTATAGCTGCTTTTTCGGAGAACCGCCCATCTCCACATCAGACGTCTTCATCGAGTTCACTAGGACTTTTTTGGTGAATATTTTATGCTTGTGTCACAACAAAACATTAATTATATTGAATCCAATTCGAACTGCATTNATCGAGTTCACTAGGACTTTTTTGGTGAATATTTTATGCTTGTGTCACAAGAAAACATTAATTATATTGAATCCAATTCGAACTGCATTAATCCTACATAACGATACCTGAGTGGAAAATCGACCTATCGCGACAGCCAGTTCGAAAACGCCCCAACTCAGAAAACTTTTCCTGAACGGCCTACTTCAGAATTTAATTGAAGAAAGCCCTATTTCAGAATTTGATTGAAAATCACCCCATCTCATAATTTGGTTAGATAAAGCCCTACTGAGGGGAATGATAGTCATTCCATCTACAACAAATCTGCAGTGAAAATTATTGTCGGCGTCATCATATGACACTGTGCTATTGCTTCAGTGCTTCAATGATGGCCTATGCCAGCCAACAAGTTGTTTTTACATATATAGCCGGGGTGAGGAAGATAGGAATAAATGCATCACTTCCAATGATAATGCCCAGTTCTCCGCTCAAGGTGACTTAAGCACTTCGGATCGTGCTATTTCACCACCCTAATAGTGATAACGAAAGTGAAAATACAGGTATAATAAATGGGGTAACAGGCACTATGACGACACTTCGCAATAACACCGAAGAGAGGTTTGTAAGTAAGATACATTGGGTGCATTCCAAAACGTCAAAATGCAAAGCATAAGTCTCTTTTATTTCTAAACCTCAGCAGATTGTAATACCGAATGTGCGCAACCACGGTTATATGCTAATTTCCAACTAGGCTGCGCAAGTTGGACTTATTCTTCTAGAGCGGTTTAGAAATAAAAGAGACTGATGCTTTGAGTTTTGACCTTCTGGTATGCACCCGTTCATATACGACCTCTTAACTCACCTTACATATATTCCAGAACGCACAACTGCAAATATAAATTAGAAAATATCAAATGTATTCCAAGTAAATTTAAGTTTGCTCAAAAACTTCTTTAAAGCGAAATCTTAAATTCTCTAGAAGCAAATTTGTATAAAATTTCAGTCTGAATATACTTAACACACCATACAACTTAACTATGTATGTATGTACATTTTTGTACGAGCATAGGGGCAAATCTCCGGAACCGTGTGCTTTTGTGTCACTCAATTTTAAATTAATTTTACTAATGCAATTTTACTTTTTACGCAAAATTTGGGAAATTTTGATAAGAGATTTTGCAAGTTCTTGTAACTTATTTCTTTTTTTTATTTTACTAATATCATTTTAATTTTTATTAACAATCAAATTCATTAAAATAAGAATTTTGAAGAGTCACTTTGGGTAATTTTTGTACTTTTGAACCGACTTCAAAAAAGGGAGGAGGTTATCAATTCGTCGGAATATTATGTATCTTTTATGTACTTATGGTACCGCATAACATTGGACCACGTTGACTGATTTCAATACTTAAAGGAAAGATTTTACCGTAGAATTGGTAATATTTTGAGTTCTGGTCCATTTTGTACTCTCAGCAATTTCTCAGCTGTTCTCATTTCCTTACTTACATACATATTATAGAATAAAATATGACCTTTAGAGGTATGGGATATGGATATGTCCTTGCGTGAATGGCTTAAAATTTCCCCTTTTTTATGGAAATCTTAATAAAGTTAGTTGAAAATGGTAAAAATATAAAACTTTTTTTCTAAAATACAGGCAAGTGCATGTAGCGCACTTTCAGATACTTTTGGGAACTTTCAACAAAAAAAAATATATTTAAAATGGATGAAGCAAAAAAGTGTTTTTGTAAACGTTTCTAGAAACTGGGTGTGGCCCGCCCACATTGTTTAATTATTTTTATCTCGTAAACCACTTGACATCGGAAAAAAATTTACTGTGTCGTCAATAAGTTTCACACGATTTTATTTACAATTTGTGCGTTCTGTTGAAAAATTTACATTTTTTCCGACGTTGAATCACCCGGTTTCGGAGATTTGCCCATATGCCTGACAAGCAGCACTCAACAATTTTAAAGTAAATAATAAAACCAAAAGAAAAACGTTAAAACCAAATTAGTGAAAACCACAACAATAACAAACTGCAAACCAAATAACTAACCTCATTATCAATTTCTATATGAAAATTGCATAATTTATTTTTAATTGCGTACAAATTTTCAATGGTGGTTACACGCCGAAGAGATATTTACGTGCAAAACACATAAAATATAAAACAAAAGAAAAATACTCGCAGCGCGCACTAAAACTTTGCCTTTATACACAAACATACACGCATGCACACATGTTAAAAGATATTAAATGTGAGGCTTGAAAAAAAAAATAAACTCGTAATAATCAAATTTGAATAAAACCGCAAAACACCCCACCACCTTACCATTTATATGTATATGTATGTACGTAGGTACATGCACACTACCTCTATAACGAAGCTATTTAGCAGCAGTGGCATACTTTATTTAACTTTTCCCAATTAGGTTGTCATCACATTTGTTGTTGTTCGGCATTTTNCTCGTAATAATCAAATTTGAATAAAACCGCAAAACACCCCACCACCTTACTATTTATATGTATATGTATGTACGTAGGTACATGCACACTACTTCTATAACGAAGCTATTTAGCAGCAGTGGCATACTTTATTTAACTTTTCCCAATTAGGTTGTCATCACATTTGTTGTTGTTCGGCATTTAATTAAAAGCCGCCCATGGCTGTGGTTTTGCAGTGTCATAAATGGTTATTAAGCACGAAAATTTTTTAGCTGTTAATCCTGTTTTTTTTCTATAAGAAGTTTAATGAATGTCAACATTTTCTTTTTTTTTTTAAGATTATGTCATAGCTATTTTTAATTCATACTTTATTATGTACGAGTATTTGTATACGCACATATGTATTGGGCACATACAGCAGCGGTCACAAAAAATTGGACACTGATTATGGGCGAAATAAATAATTTCGCTGTGTCTAAATAAATAAACTTTTGCATATTTAAAAAANTTTTTTTTTTTAAGATTATGTCATAGCTATTTTTAATTCATACTTTAGTATGTACGAGTATTTGTATACGCACATATGTATTGGGCACATACAGCAGCGGTCACAAAAAATTGGACACTGATTATGGGCCAAATAAATAATTTCGCTGTGTCTAAATAAATAAATTTTTGCATATTTTTAAAAAAAATATAGTTCGTGGAAAACTTGGAGATTTATTTGCTTGAAGGCGTTGCTCATTTTCTTCCATATACCATATGCTCGAATTTGGTTTTAAATATATGGAAGAAAATGAATAAAAGCTTCAACGAAAAAGTTTTTTAAAAATAAACTCTAAGCTACTCCAAGCTTGCACTTTTTTGCACTAAATAATATTAAATGAACTACAAAACTCCACAGGCAATTTTTTCTAGAATAGGTCATAAAAATGTCAAAGCTTTAATGAAAATTTGCAGAATTTTCTCATATTTTTCACATTGTTTGCAACACGAATATTTAGGGGTTTTGTTATATGATGAACTATAGTTTTATTTAAAACATGCAAAAATTTATTTACTTTAATGCTGCGGAATTTTATTGCTATTAACCAGTGTCCAGTTCTTTGTGGCCGCTACTGTATATTAAATATTACCAGTGACTACATAGTGTAGTAGCTTTTATGTGCTTATTTTAATAATCGCTAATTAGCTTAGTTATTATTATTGCATGAGGTGAAATGCAGTTATCGCAAAAACATCGATGTAAAAAAAAAAAGTTGCAAAAATTATGGAAGCACTTTTTGTCGTATTTTTAGAACATAAAATAGTTTGTTCAAGGAGTATTGCAGATAATTGTTGTCTATTAACTTGCATTATAGACCAATTAGTGTAAACAATATTAATATGTGGTGGTAAAAGGTGAATTGTTTTCTTCGAGTTTGATTTCTTTTTCCGCTATGCCCTAGTTTACTTTCGTTCTCTGCCTCAGTCTTCCGGCTCTGATGCTAGCCATTTTATTATAAATCTCTCATCATAGCCGTCCTTTTATAACGCGTAGAAACGGGGACGATGTCTAACAAAGATGAGAAGGTTTCGGTTGCTTTAGAGAGAACGCAGAGACGCCCACGAACACAATGGAAGGACGAAGTGCAGAAGAACCTGAGAGAGAACCCTGAGAGAGGCAACTGGCGAAGCTTTTTGTTCTCGGTCCAAACCGACAAAAGGTTGTAGTACCGAATAAGAAGAAGAAGCTGATAATATAGACATTTCCAAAGGCTTCCAAGACCATTCATCTTTTCATATTTTCCGCCATAGCTTTGTAAGCTAATGTTACATTAATCACTTTTTGAGCCCTATTGTAACAGAAGTAGCTTTACTATCTAGAATAGAGTTCAATAACTATGTCCCAAGTAGTTTGCTGTCCGTGCTACCTTAATACAAACATATGTAAATATGTACTTATATGTATAGTTTTTTTTGTGAATTATCTACACAACCCACTTTGACCACACAATTTGACTGTACCTACTGAACGTCGTGTACAATCTTCCTCATTCTAAAGAAGAACGTTTTAAGGTTTAAAAAATTATTTTCGAAGGGGGTTGCCATCTTTCTACAAACTGAAAACAACAGTCGGAAAAGGGTGGCTTATACAATTGCACAATATGGTTTTCAAATTTGAGATATTCGAATGAGTTTCGGTGATTATAATTTTACGTAGAGTTGCCGTCATCTGAAAACTAATACGAATGACATTTCAAACAAATTTTTCAATAATATTATTTCTTTCGCTTCGTTATCTAAAAAGTAAATAATTTTTCGCAGACCAGCGAATAATATTTTAAAGCATTCTACTTCCCAAATAATTTTCCCTAGAGTGTCCTCATATAAGTAAATTTCATCAAAGTTAATTCAGTATTTAATTTCTATAGTTTGGAAACTATTTCCTTAACTTTTCCACACTTCACAAGAAAAATCATTCTTTAATGGAAATCGGTAATGTAAAATATGGTTTCTTGCATTTATTGGTTATTAAAACAAAGTAAGCACAGCAGAAAAAGCAAATATAAGTATATGCAAATATATGTACATTAGTGTGGGCCGAAAATCCGCATTTTAGAATTTTGATTGGCAATAGCAAAAATATATTAATTATGCTCTTAAAACAATCTGTGTGAAAGATGACAATTTTTGGTCAATATCTTAGGCTCGCCCAAGTACATCAAATTTCTCTGTGTGCTCTAAAAATAAAATTTAATAAATACATTAATTAATACATTTTGGAAAACTAAAATTGCAATTATCTTCGAAAGTTTTTTTTGTTGTTTTTGAATAGAAGTAAATCTTTTTTTAGCACTTGAACTTTGAGGGACTTGGGCGAGCCTAAGATATTGACCAAAAATTGTCAACTTTCGCACAGATGGATTTTAAAGCTTATTGAACCACATTTTTCTTAGTACCAATCAATATTCTAAAAAATCGCATTTTCGAGCCACGCTAATGTACATACTACAAAATACCTTCCACATCATAATTAAATTACTAATTAATGGAATATACATAAACGTGTTGGTAACAGTGAGCTTAAATCGGGTTGGAGCTGTGGTGCAGAGCAAGATGGCGTAGCTGTCATGTTGTGAAAAATTCTGAACCACAATTCACCGGGAACGGTCTTGTCGTATATTCACACTATTTGTTTTAACTAAGCGATTAAGCTTTTAATTAAAATGTATGGAATAATATGAATTTCTGACATGGCGTCTGACGTTGGTGACAAGCTTCACACACAGTAGATTCTTTTTTGTGTGGTATTTGTTGTTAGTATTCTCATATATGTATACACTGCTGTTATATTTGAAAGAATATTTTGTGCTTTTAATCTAAGTATTTATACACACATTCTCAGTTACAAAACTGGCATTTGCCTTATTTCAACGAATTTTGTTTTGCATATTACCATGAATTTCTAGGAAAAGCTTACCTGCAATGAAAGAGAGAGAAGAAATTCACATAACTACTTAAAGCAATACCTTAAGTTAATGTAAGCTTTATAAATACATATATTAAATGGAGCATTTTTTAGGAGAATTTTATTTTTACAATTTTTAGTAAAAAATTAAACTTGAGACTCGAAAATATTTTTCCTAAAATGCAAACCTACTTTCATATTTTTCTTTTCAGACAGCACAAGTTTAAAGAAAAAATAGAAATTTGTTGAGATCTGACGTATGTGAACTCACTTCCAGGGCAATTCTAGCTAAGATAGTTACAAGTCTAGAGTCTAGATAATAGAAAGACAGTAGGAAATATAATTTGAAATATTTCATTATTCTGCTTAGCTAAGCTCGAATCCTCGGGCAGCGTAAATTTTTATTTAATTTTGTTATGTTTTATTTGGTTGGTATTTGATTGTTTTGAAACGAAAAATATATGTTAATTTTTAATATCATTTAATTTTTAAAAACTTATTTCATTTTTTACTTATTTAGATTTCCTTGTTTTAAAAATAACAATGGTTTTTTTTTATTTTTTATTTAGAGTTGTTTCGTTTTTAATGTATTTTTTTAATTTTTCGTTTTTAATGGTTTAAAAAGAAAAATATATATATTTTTAAGTACATTTAGCTTGTATTTATTTCTTTTCTTGATTTAAATTTCTTTACATTTTGCGATTTTATTGTTTAAGAAAATAGTTTTATAATTTCTTTTAATTTTTAGGAACTTATTTTATTTTCCTTCATTTTCTCTTCATTTTAAGATTTGGTTCTTAAAGAAAAATATATTTTTTTAATTGCATTTAATTTTTTTAAGCTTTACTTTTTTATCTTGTGTTTTTATAAATAATTTTTTTTTTTAATTTTTATGTTAAAATTTTTCGGTTTTTAATTTAATTGGTAGGTTTTATTGTTTTAAAAGGAAATATATATTTTTTTATTCAATTTAATTTTTCGGACGCGTTTTTATTTATTTTTTCTAATTTAATTTTCTCTTTATTTTTTATAGATTTTACTGTGTAAAAGTTCTAACTTTTTTTCAATTTCTTTCAATTTTTAGGAACTTATTTTATTTTCTTTCATTTGAATTTAATTGTCTCTTGGTTACTAGATTTTAATGTAATGAAAAGTATATTATTTAAATTTCATTAAATTTTTTTGAACTTAACTTATTTTTCCTTTTTATAAATAATTTTTTTTTTTCATCTTTATATTTTCTTTTTGTCTTTAATTTAATTTAATGTTAGTTTGTAGTTTTTATTGTTTTGAAAGAAGAAAAAAAATTTTTTTTTTTAAGAAAACTTATTGCTAAGAGACAAACAGAATAACAATAAGACCTCCTCGTTAGCAGAGAAAAAGGTTGTTTTAAGTTGAAAGACAGTTGCCAGAATTGCTTTTTTAAATAATTAGCTGGCAAGGTGTGTTTTTTTTACGTTAGTGGAACTTATTAAATACGGCTATCTCTCAAAAATTGTTCACCGACTTCACAAAAAGGAAAGGTTATCAGTTCGTCGGAATATATATTTTTTATGTACTTTACCGCATAACTTTGGACCATGTTAACCGATTTCTATAATTCTAATTTTTTAATGGAAAGTTGTTACCTCACAGGTGGTCGCACACTAATTTGAAGAAATTACCAGTAATTTTAAATTTGTATATGAGAATCGAAGTCGGTTTTGTTTTTAGCTTAAAAATGACTTATTTTTATTTGAACTTCATATTCCTATTCAGCTGAAAATTTTACATACAAAATAACGGTCAAATATCACAGGTTGGATTTCATTTCGTTTATGTGGTATAATGGCACATTTTAGTTTGAGTTATCCAAACTGGTACTTTCTGTACCTGCGATAACAGTCAAACCAATTGAGAGTTCGGAGCCGACTTAAAGCAAATTTTAAAAGGCATGACGAATACTCGTTTCGACATGCCTCTTTATCAGAACATCTTTCAAATATTTACGCTTCAAACTATTAAGCTTAAGTAAGAAGAGACTAACTATGTATTGAAGAAGAAAATGGCATCAAGTTTTATTCAGAAGACATACGAAAACAAATAAAAAAAAATCCGCTTATCAATTCCTGTGCTTTACTCACCAAAATAAAGAAAATAAATTCGAAATTTTTTCTGCGTACTCATTCCACGTCAATCCTAAAAGGGACCTTGTTATTTGTGCAAACATCTAAATTGTCAAAATGGCTACAGGCTATCTGCTTGAATGATATAAACAAATAACGGTTATTGTGGTTTGTTTAAATTCCTTGTTAGAATGAATAAAAAAAGAGTACAATTACTTTGGGTCGCTCCTGTACACGCATGTACGACAAACATGCGGCTAATACATACACACAGCTTTTTTTTAAATAAAAGCATGGTAGCAAAAAATAAACGAATCTGCCAAAACGTAGAAGGTAGCGATCTGGACGCCGAAAAGCAACATCAGGTTCACCAATGCATATTTACAGGCGCTTAAAGGCTATGAAAAGCGCGCAGATAGCAAACAAAGGAAAAAACATAACGAAAATAAGAAACAGTTATGCTGCAAAGCAAACGAAAGCAACAATTTAAGAAAACGAAAAAACTGTTGCGATGCAAAATTCTTGTGAATTTACCTACGCATTTATTTTCAAACAGTTACGCATATATGAATAGGAACGCGATATTTTAACAAGTTTTCGCTTTTTCATTTGTTTATTAAATATTTATTATTTTTTCATGAAAGCATTGCTCGGCATTTAACAAAAAACATTCAAACTTTGTATAAAAATTAGAGAAATTCGAAAAATCTTATGAAAATGTCGAACTTTTTAACGGATTTCACAAAAACTAAAAATGTTTTCAATTCGTCGGAATATTTTTTATTTTGCTCAGGGTTGGACCCACACTATTTTGGTTTAGATGCGATCATTGGATTATGAAGAAATTAACGGTACTCCTAAATTTGATATGAGAATTGAAGTCGGTTGCGTTTTTGCATAAAAATTACTTATTCATAAGATCTCTTTAAACTCACATACACTTTATTAAAGTAAAATGTAGATTTGATGGAACTTGATTGAAATTTTTTGAATTTTTATAATTTTTATACAAGGTTTGAGTTTCGGAATTACAATACATAGCCAAACTTTGTTAAAATGTCGCCTTCCTATTTATATTTTCACCATCGGTCATATATATGCGTGTATTTGTGCTGCGTCCATCGCACCGAGCACACTTCCACATTTACTGTTGTCTTCCATAAATAAAAAAAAAGGATAAGCCCGCCGGCGAAAGCTGACTAAACGAAAATGGAATAAGACAAAAGTAAAGAAACTCAAATATTTTCCAACGAATAAAACAACAACAACAACAACAACAATTTTCAGCATCGCAATAACAAATTTTGCAAGCTACTACTTCTCCGAATATGGTGCTGCTTGTTTGATTCCCTCTTGTCTTCCTATCTCATAAATTTGCATGCTATTGCTGGTCATTTCTCTTCCTGTTTGCAACCAAACATTCGTCTTCAGGCTAATTTAAGAGCTGCTTTAACCCTAAAAAACTGGCTATACAAATACACCAAAAGCCTAAAGCAAAATTTGTGTCTCAATTCCCAATGAATGTTTATATGTATATGACATTGTACATGTATTTGTAAGTGTATGTATGTATATCGGTCGGTGTACGTGTGTTGTGCGTGTCATTCAAGGAAAACATCACATCCGTACGCCTGCATACTTGCTCTGCCAAAATCCGGGTTTAAATTATGTCTGTGAATAAAGTTGCCGATAAGAAACAGCCACCACACAAAAGCACACACAGTGGTAAATTTGCTTCTTTACAAAAATCTCTCTGATTGCTTCCACCCTTTCACCACTGCAATAATTTCTTTTACTCTTTAAGGTGATTTTGAATTTTTCTGAACCTTTTTTTGCCATGGAAATGTGTACGTCAACTTTGGTTGGGCACACAATAGCAAGCATTGTTTCAGTTTATTCTACCGCACGTATTTATTTATGTAGCCTAATCATAATGTTTATTTATAACAGTTTTTCACTCTTATCGGCAGCAGAGTTTGCTAGATAGCTAACGCATAAATTATATATGTATAATACATATATATTCAACTTAATTTATACTCCTATTCCTCATTCAGTAAAGAAAGGGAAAAGAAAATTTTGCTGAAAGAGTTTATTTAAATTAAGCGGAAGAGTTTTATGCGTTAGCTAGGCATACCTGAGCTAATGATACAGGGTGCGCCAAATAAAACCTATCAATTTAAAGCGGCAGGTCCATAGTTTGGCTAGCAGTGTGCGCAGTCGCTGCATCTTGTTGGAACCACAAGTTAGGATGCTGCTCTGCCGTTGGCCGCAAAAAGTTGACAATCATTGTTCTCTAAGAAGCCCTAGAAATAGTTTCTGGCGATTTAATCCACATTCTCAGAGAAATATGGACCGATAACTTTGTCGGCCATAACATCGCACCAAACAGTGCATCTGGATGGGTATAACTGGTGTTGGTGTGTTTCTCTTGGATTTTCAGAGTACCACAATCTACAGTTTTGTTGGAAATGCGCTTCATCCGACATCAAAATATTACCTAAAAAATCAATTTGGGTGGCTAGTTGTGTAAAACAAATAGCGTATTGTAGTCGGTGTTGGTGGTCTTGCAGTGAGTTGATGATTTTCCAAGAGATTAACTATAACATGCAGAAAGAAAATGATATTAAAAAATAAAAAATTTATACGTGTTTAACATTGATAGGTCTTATTTGGCCCACCCTGTAGTTGAAGCGATGATAACGCGAATACACCTAAAAACGGACGAAATCATTATGAAACATTACACTGAAGGTGACGCAACGCCGAAAACGGTTTGCCAAAATACCAAAAATAAGAGAAATGGTACTTCGTATATTTGGTAACCAGTATTAAAATCATACTTACTTAGAAGCGCGGTTGAGAAGTAAGGTTGTCCGTGATCGAAGGAGCATAGACAATGCCATCAACCGATGAGACGGCCTTGCAGTATTTGAGAAAAATATTATACGAAAGGTTTACGGGCATTGTGCGGTATATGCTTAACAACGACGGAGACATAGATTGGTATGCAGTTATGTAGATAGATATGTAGATCATTCAAAGAGATAGACACTGCTAGCTAGTGGATGGGACAGTCCCTTATACTGATAAATCTGCACTTCGTTTAGTCCTACAGAAAGTGTAGAGCAGCTGTTCCAGGTAGGCAGTAAATATGAGCCTAACCTTTCTCTCGTCGCCTTGATGCTGCCTCAAACTAGAAGAGCAGGTGCCGGAAAGGGGGCAGACATAGTTTTACCAGATTTCTTACGTATACAGATGCACTCTTAGCCTGCAGTGCTGCGTGAGAATACCTGTGATAATCCTAAGTTTCTCCTTAGATGGATTTTTTGGCTTTATCTCCCTTTTGAGCTTTAAGCTAGCCAAACAGATGTGGTGTGCTTTCCCAGTGTTTTTTTTTCGATATTGTATCATTCCTAACTTTGAGGATACACGATCAATAACCTAAAAACAATTTCCAATATACTTACATTTTTTTACTAAAACACTCGTACTTTTAGAAATTGATATACAAAAATTGTTACTGTGTTAGTAATAAAATGTGAGTGTATTGCAACTTGAAAGCAAGTTCTTGATATGTGTAACGTTCAGGTTAGCTCTTCCCAATTCGTATCGATAAAGGATATCACCTGGCAGTCGATAAGGATTAGGATTCTCTCATTACTATAATTTCCACGTATATATATAAGTTAATTTCGTCTGGACAGTAATATTCCGGTGCAAAAACGCCTTATTCAATTTCATCCGGGGTTTTGAAGTTGTGTGAATATTTGTGAGCCCTTCGCCTTCGCCTTTGTCCAAATTCTCTATCATTATGTCGTTTTAAATCATACAGAATATATACCCATAAATTTTGAACAAATCTATTATAATTCTCCCTCATTTTACGACTTGACTCAATTAATAAAGTTCAGTTATTCGATTTTAATTTATTTAATTAGTAACAAACACAAAATCAATTGAAAATTCTAAAAGAGAGAAAAACGCACAATAAAATAATAGAGCAATAAAATTTATCTCCTGTCCCATTCACAAAAATTAACTCAGTGAAAACATTTTCGCCGCAACATAAAATATCCGCATAATTTCCCGAACATAAATTTCTAACTAATACAATGCTGCACACATACATACATATGTATGTAGTACACGTCCTCTCCCCGAACAACTGTGCGGGTTACACAGAAAGAAGCAAGCCTAACGTAGGTGGCACGAGGAACGAAACCATGGTCACTAAATTTATAGAGTACGCGCGTAGCAATGCTGCTTCTTTTTACAATTTAAGTACCACTTGGTGGTA
>NW_016159758.1:0-6433 GCF_001687245.7 Rhagoletis zephyria | reverse complement strand
TTTTTTTTTCGATATTGTATCATTCCTAACTTTGAGGATACACGATCAATAACCTAAAAACAATTTCCAATATACTTACATTTTTTTACTAAAACACTCGTACTTTTAGAAATTGATATACAAAAATTGTTACTGTGTTAGTAATAAAATGTGAGTGTATTGCAACTTGAAAGCAAGTTCTTGATATGTGTAACGTTCAGGTTAGCTCTTCCCAATTCGTATCGATAAAGGATATCACCTGGCAGTCGATAAGGATTAGGATTCTCTCATTACTATAATTTCCACGTATATATATAAGTTAATTTCGTCTGGACAGTAATATTCCGGTGCAAAAACGCTTTATTCAATTTCATCCGGGGTTTTGAAGTTGTGTGAATATTTGTGAGCCCTTCGCCTTTGTCCAAATTCTCTATCATTATATCGTTTTAAATCATACAGAATATATACCCATAAATTTTGAACAAATCTATTATAATTCTCCCTCATTTTCCGACTTGACTCAATTAATAAATTTCAATTATTCGATTTTAATTTATTTAATTAGTAACAAACACAAAATCAATTGAAAATTCTAAAAGAGAGAAAAACGCACAATAAAATAATAGAGCAATAAAATTTATCTCCTGTCCCATTCACAAAAATTAACTCAGTGAAAACATTTTCGCCGCAACATAAAATATCCGCATAATTTCCCGAACATAAATTTCTAACTAATACAATGCTGCACACATACATACATATGTATGTAGTACACGTCCTCTCCCCGAACAACTGTGCGGGTTACACAGAAAGAAGCAAGCCTAACGTAGGTGGCACGAGGAACGAAACCATGGTCACTAAATTTATAGAGTACGCGCGTAGCAATGCTGCTTCTTTTTACAATTTAAGTACCACTTGGTGGTAACAAAAACAAATGCAATAACAGCAATAATTACAATTACAATAAAACAAAATGAACAAGTCAAAAGCACTACATAGGCCTCAACACAAAGGAATTCCCACAAAATTGAAATAAATTGTATGTAAGTAAGCCAACAAAAGGCGAACAACGAAGATAGCGAAGAAACAAAGGAGCCAGCTAGCGAGTGAGTAAGCAAAGAGTGGAATATGAAATGCAAGTTAAACATTTTATAGGCATATAAATTTTATTACACTGCTTACTTATAAAACTCGTAGCAACCAACACGCAAAGGCATACATTTCTGTGTACATACATACATATATATAGTATATATACAAATATACGAAGTAAGGTGCAGTGAAAACAATTGACCACACAAGCAACTGTATATGCATACATACATACATATGTATATGTAAACTATTACCTACATAGGTGGATTTGTATGGTAAATAGGCAATGACGAATTGAACGATATTTATGACACTTTGGCACAAAATTCTCAAAGAAAGGTCAACATTTACGAACGAGTTCATTTTCATAATCATTTATATCTCATTTGCGTATATTTTCCATGGTTTGAATAAAAATAAAAATAACAAATATAAACTGAATAAATCAAATGTTGAAAGCATGCAAATATTCGTAGTAATAAAGACGTTTAAATAGCCGTTACAAGTTTTTAATTCACTGCAATATGAAATATTTAAAGTGGTATGTCATCCCTGTAGGAAAGTCAAGAGGTGCAGAACAGCCACTCTAGTAAATTTAGAAACACAACTGTTTCACTGAAATCATATTTTCAACCGATGAGTTTTAGAAAGCGATGACCCAGGTGGCAACTGGTTCAGTCTGCACTATCACTCTCTCCTCTAGTTTAGGGTAGGATGGGTTAGATGGGCTAGCTACTATGTGGCTCCGTAGAGACCATTAAGGTCCATAGATTTACTGGAAAAACGAAAACCATTAACGTTCTTATCTTTACCAAAAAAAACGACGACCAAATTACATATCAAATATTAAGAAACCAGAAGCAATGTTGAGGAGCATTCCAGTTCCCTTGGCGAACCGGGGCACTTTGTCATCCCCTATTTTTCCATATGAATCGGTAGAAGTCTGCTCCTATTTAGGAGATTATTTCGAGGACTTTTAAGGTAAGGAAGGGCACCCACTTAGGATGTGTTCCACTATCTCTTGATTCGCTCCGAATCTCTAAAAAAATTTTATCATAGGTTAGAGTCAATTTAAAGGTGTTTGAAGCCAACAAACAGTGTCCTTTTAGTACACAAACCAGTATATTGATGTAGAAATTTAACGCATTTTTTATATATATTTATTTATTTATTTATTTATTTATTTATGTCTAAAGTTGTAAGTGGTGCAGACATTATGAAAAATTACAAGCTATGTAAATGAAACTAAGAGTAGATACAATAAAGGCTAATATAAATTTTTGCACAATAAATAGTTTTTCAATTTAGTATAGATAATTGATTTTGATTCCGACAAGTCAAGATCCAAAAATTTTGAGAAACAGTTGTACTCGGTCAAAGTCCTGACAATGGGGGCATTTGCATTGTAAACTGTTTTATTTAAACCAATACGAAAAGTATCAAAGCGACGAAGGTTTCTACTCGGCACGGTGAAATCTATCAACCCAAGAAGGGACGAGCAGTCGACTTTACCCAAGACAATGTCAAGAAGAAATGACACGGCCAGAAGTGAGCGTCTATTGTTTAATGTTAATAAACTAATCAATTGGCAACGCGACTCGTAAGGTGGAATCGGTTCAGAAAAATTTAAAGTGTGCAGAGCAAAACGTAGGAATATTTTTCGCACTCTCTCCAAACGATTGATGTGAATAGCGTGATACGGTATCCAGATAAACGCGGCGTATTCCAGTTTAGACCGTACAAAGGCAGTGAACAAAGTCTTAAGTGTGTACGGGTCAGAAAATTGCGAAGAATGTCGTCTAACAAAAGCTAGCATTGCGAGAGAGTTTGAGATGGTATAATTTATATGCGCATTAAAATTAAACTTGGAATCAAAAAACACTCCCAAGTCTTTAAACACATCAACTGATTTGAGAACGGAATTAGCTAAATGATAAGAAGTGGACAGAGGTTTAGGTAGTTTAGAGAACGTGGCTTTGTGGCATTTATTGCTGTTAAGGAAGAGATGATTCTTGGAGCACCAATTATAGAGGTTGTTGAGTTCAGATTGAAGACTGACCGAGTCGCTATGACATCTAACCTCAGAGTATACTTTCAGGTCGTCCGCGTAAAGAAGAAAACGAGCTGAAGAGAAACACGACGATACATCATTGATAAAAATAATCAAAAACAATGGGCACAAGATACTAGGTATTATACGTATAATTAGAAATTTTCAAACATATGTAATTTCTGATTTTTGCAATTTTTCCATTTTCGTTTTTCTATTATTTTTTCAGGTTTTTTTTAAGAAACGATTTTAGGGTTATAGACCTATAGTCATTGGGGTGCACGTGACCACTTATACCTAACTTCGACAAGAAGACAACATAGGATTATAAATAGATCCGCCTTAAATAGCCTAAGCTTAAGCTTCTCAACCACATGCTGAAAGATGTCATCTCCAGGATCCAGAGCAGGAAAATACGTTTTTTTTTTTTTTATTACAAAAAAAGCACATAATTTCCTAGCGGACTAAAACTGGTGGCATCACAATCGTTATCTATAATTTTCGTGCTACGCCGCAGACGACATACATATGTATGCGCAGTTGCTAGCCGCGAGTTGTTCGAAACTAACAAGTTATACCAGATCAGAAAAAAATTTGTTTCACTAGTTGTTTCTCCTATATGGATATATGTAGCTGAATCACACACACACACAGTTCCATTCACATTGCACTGCATACCTATAGGCGACTCTGCAAGGATACTCTTAGGCACTACAACAGCAGCAACAACAATTTGGTATGTCAACAAAAGGAACCAACAAAAAACCTTGCGGCCATAAAAATGTTGTTGCGTTCATGTTAAAGGAAATTCTTTCATTACAAACTGACACTAGAATATTTTACTTATTAGAACTGGCTGCAAAGCTAGTAGAACAGAAAATAAAAAATGAAGTTATTCTAACGAAAAAATTGCTAACTAGAAATAAACTATTGGTAGAACAATAGTTGGCCGCAAGACCAATGCGATAACAACATAATGCACATTATTACATTAGTTGGAATGACAGCAAACAAGCAGGAGTTGGCTATGCGCCAACAGGTGTGTACTTTATGCCGCAGGCGTTGGAATCAACTGCGAAGCAGCAGGGGTTACAGTGCTTCCTTGCGTACTAAAAATTAGAAAAAAAGGCGAAGGACTTGTAGTTAGAGCTAATTAAGGCAAAGTGTGTTTTAGTTAAAACCAAGTTTTAGCTTGAAATCAGAAGCTCTTAGTTAAAGGTAAATCTAAGGCAACTTTTGTGCACTAGAATCATATCTTAAAAACAAAAAATAACTCAGTATGCTATGGTCTCTATAACTCTACAATTCTTCAACTATTTAATAGACAGAAATATATATACAGTTATTTAGCTTTTCACTAGTCACACAACTTATACTCTATCTACAGACCCTAGAATTGGATATTTTAACTCAGAATTAAGGGAAACAGTTTTAATCGCCACCAGTGTTGCCAGATTTTTTTAACTGTAATTCCCAAGAAAATACAGTATTGCCAACAAAAACCAACTTCAGAAAGAAGGAATTTTTTGGAAAATTAAGGAACTTTAACTGCATTACTAGACGTAGATGAAAACTTCGAAGAGGAGTGATAGTGGCATTGACGATGAGCGGATAAGAATAAGAATCCCAAAGCTTTCAATCAGAAATCGTTAAATTGTCGAACACGATAGATCACGTTAAGATAGAGTCCAATAACTAGTCACAAAATTATAAAATAAACGCTTCCTGCCGAATGGATTAAAAGCTTACGTTTATCGAAAATGAGAAAAACGAATTTCGAAAGTAGCTATCATTGACGTACTACGACAGATGTGAAAGAATTAGAGCCTATTTATTACCTCTCCAAACGAAGCCCTAAAGCTGTTCTCCCTCACAACGGAAACAACTTTTACACCTATTCCATTATCCCATCGAAGGAAATTCACGCAAACGTATACAAATTTGCAAATAATATTAGAGATGGTAAGATTTTACTTAGGATTCATGCACTTTGGAATTACAAAAGTTGCAATGTTTTTTTATGTCAATGATAAAACGGCCCTATATAACAGACTCCATCCAGGGTGTAAAAATATCATATATGATCCTTTAGATATTCTGCTACAAGTCGTCAAAGCATTCGACAGAGAAAGTGGCATACTATTTCAAGTATTAAAATACAATTTTCCTCAAATCCACTCTAAAAAGCTCGTTTGAATTTACACATGTTAAATATTTTTTTGCGATTTGAAAAAAAAACACGTGATAGCGCATAAAACATAAAAAATTATGGGTAATGTTTTTGGTACAGGTCACTTTTTTATGTGACTGTGTTAATAATATATATTAATCATTAGTATTTAATCTTTAAATATGTAAAATAATAGAAACATATATTTGGCGCAGGTGTTGTCACCGCGCGGCATATTGTGTAATGAGAAGCCTTTTTCACAGCCTGCCTGGGGGCGACCGACATTAGAAAAAATCCCTTTTTTTTGGTGTGATCGAAACCTGGATTTACTGAGTGGTAAACATTGCACTAGAAGATTATTGGTGATTTATACTATAAATCTTTTATTTATGACAAGCATATAGGTACAAAAATACAAGCTCTTAGCTATAAAATCGAAGGTATTATATCACAAAAACTCATATCTGGTCTTCAGGATTTCCTTTTTTTGAGTTCTAATTTTTTAAAAGGGGCAACCCAACTCAAAATATAATATATCATTTAACATTTAGAGGCCAACCCCTTTTATTTGACACCTAATCTTTTGTAATTTTTTTAGAAAGGTGGCAACCTAAACGAAATTATAAATACCAAAGGTGACTCTCCCATCGATACAGAATATATTCGAAAAATCTCGCGCAAATGCGTCCAGTACTTTTCTAGAATAGCGTGCTCAAAAAATGTTGACCTTGCTTTGTAGGGATAAGATAACCACATCCCGAAAATCCCGGGATCATAAAAAGCGGAAAAATTAACATCCCGAGTATAGTTGTATAGATAACTAGGAACGAATGTTACTCATACGCCATGTATGAACTATTAATGAAATCATATGTATGTATATTTACTTGGAAATTAATTTTAAACTTTATTTATCGATAAATTTTCTTCTTTGAATTTATTCGCAGGCTTATACAGTTGTGTTTGAAAAAAGTTACGAGCGTTATACCACTTTCGCTCTTTAGTTTAAAATGTCTCATAAATACTATCTGAGTGTTGCCGTGATTACATATTATCGGTTGCGGAAAATAGTTCATACTTACACCCAACGTACCAACTTACCGTCCGATGTCTTCACATTTGATAGACTGGTTGGCGTT
>NW_016159757.1:75923-77656 GCF_001687245.7 Rhagoletis zephyria | reverse complement strand
TTGATAGTACACAAATGTCACCCTGTGTTGCGCGGAAGTCGGTGTTGCGCCTTGGTTTTTTTCTTCCGGCAGCTGCCTGCTGGGCGTTTCTGGTACCCTGATGAAACGCACAAACTGTGAGCGCAGCAGATTTTTTTCGTACGACGGCGACGAATTTTTTAGATAATTGCAATTTTTACGATTGTGGGGTCAAATGAGAGAGGTTTTCAGCTGAAATAGGTCAGAAATAAAAAAAAACAATTGATGGTTGCGTTATAAAATTTCAATAATTTTTATTTTTACACTTCTAACTACTTTGTATGTTAACTTTTTTTGATAAATCGTAGCTACATAGTTCTTGTTTCATACATTTTACACATTCTTCTTTTACAAATTCATATTTGTCTTTTTTCGGTTTCAATTTAACCTTAAATAGTATTTCTCGACTATATCTAACTCAAATAAAAGCAGTGTACACATCTAATGGAAAGCAAGTCATTCATGTTCACCTAAAACCTAACTGAACTCTAGCTAAAAGTAGTTTGTAAAAAATTACGAGTATCTAGCACTCGTAAAAATTTTTAAATACAAAAATTATAAACTATATGCCCTAATTAATAAATACATATACATACTACAAGTACAATAAAATTATTTTACAAATATTGTAAAACTACAATAAAATGCATGCATGTATGTATGTAAATGTAATGTGCGTAGTTTTTGCTATATCTGTCTCTAGTCTTGGCAATAAAAATAGTTAAAAAACAAAACGACTAAAAATTCCTATCTGTATTTAGAGTATATTTGAACAGCGTGCTTCCGGCGTGGCACAGCTAATGGAGCGCGGCAGGAATTGTATGTGCTGCCAAGTCGCCTTGAATCTGCAATCAAAAGAAAAATTGATTCAAATAAAAAATGTAGCGCACAAATTCCCATGCTNCATTGGGTAAATCAAAACGTGCTGCAAGGCTCTCATTGGTCAATATCGTATGCTCGGCTTTGTACTGCTCGACAAAGGTGTAGATTGAATCAATTAAAACTTCCAAAATATCAGCGCCAATGCGTGCAAAATTTATGGGGCTATTATTGTGTGATGAAAGAGAAAAGAAAGAAATAAAAAGCGAGATTAATTAAATTACTAAAGAAAACATTTTAAGGCTGCAGATCTAAAAATGAAGAATGGGAAATTTTTTTAAAAAATACCGGCTTGCGATGTTTTATTTAATGCGAAGTTATAAAAACCAGCTGTCCGCATTTTTTGTAACGTTTTTTATGAAAACATTACGGCCAGCCCAATTTTATAGTGACTCAAACAAGCGTTCGCAAGTAGATCTTTTTTGTATTCACAAACAACATTTTTCAAGTTTGGTTAAATTTTAACGAAAACCATACAATTCAAAGTTTCAACTTTATACAAAATTTAGGAAAATCCCTCAAAATTTCATCAATATGTCGATCTTTTTAATCTGAATCCCAGTGACCGCGGTGAAGAATACTGCTGAGGAAATGCAGTGATCTCCGAAATATCAGGTATAACTTCAACCTACACTGCGGGAAAAAAGTATTGGCACAGCTGTTTTTTTTTTTTTTGTAATATATTTCCGCCAATTTTTTATAAATCTAAAACAAAAAATATAAAGATATAATTTCTAAACTTTGTGCAAAACACGCGAAAATTCAGCAAATTTTCAACTTTTTAATAAGTTTTTAGAATTTATTTGAGTATGCAGATTTGTTGCGTAATCAATTTT